>NC_086449.1:267428646-267651146 GCF_028390025.1 Pseudophryne corroboree | reverse complement strand
GTCTCTGGACAAAAAGGATGCTTACCTTCATGTCCCCGTTTATCCACCTCATCAGGAGTACCTCAGATTTGTGGTACAGGATTGTCATTACCAATTCCAGACGTTGCCGTTTGGTCTGTCCACGGCACCGAGAATATTTACCAAGGTAATGGCAGTAATGATGGTGCTCCTGCGAAAGCAAGGAGTCACAATTATCCCATACTTGGACGATCTCCTCATAAAGGCGAGGTCCAGAGAGCAGTTGCTAATTAGTGTAGCACGCTCTCGGGAAGTGTTACAACAGCACGGCTGGATTCTGAATACTCCAAAGTCGCAGCTGATTCCTACGAGGCGTCTGCCCTTCCTGGGCATGATTCTGGACACAGACCAGAAGAAGGTTTTTCTCCCGACGGAGTAGGCTCAGGAACTCATGACACTGGTCAGAGACCTCTTAAAACCAAAACAGGTGTCAGTGCATCACTGCACAAGAGTCCTGGGAAAGATTGTGGCGTCATACGAGGCCATTCCCTTCGGCAGGTTCCATGCGAGGACCTTTTCAATGGGATCTGTTGGACAAGTGGTCCGGATCGCATCTACAGATGCATCGGCTGATCACCCTATCCCCCAGGGCCAGGGTGTCTCTTCTGTGGTGGCTGCAGAGTACTCACCTTCTCGAGGGCCGCAGGTTTGGCATTCAGGACTGGGTCCTGGTGACCACGGATGCAAGCCTCCGAGGGTGTGGGGCAGTCACTCAGGGAAGAAGTTTCCAAGGGCTGTGGTCAAGTCAGGAGACTTGCCTTCACATCAATATCCTGGAACTAAGGGCCATATACAACGCCCTAAGTCAAGCGGAGACCCTGCTTCGCAACCAGTCGGTGCTGATTCAATCAGACAACATCACCGCAGTGGCTCATGTAAACTGCCAAGGCGGCACAAGGAGCAGGGTGGCGATGGCGGAAGCCACCAGAATTCTTCGATGGGCGGAGAATCACGTACGAGCACTGTCAGCAGTGTTCATTCCGGGAGTGGACAACTGGGAAGCAGACTTCCTCAGCAGGCACGACCTCCACCCGGGAGAGTGGGGACTTCATCAAGAAGTCTTCGTGCAGATTGTAGGTAGGTGGGAGCTGCCACAGGTGGACATGATGGTATCCCGCCTCAACAAAAAACTACAGAGGTATTGCGCCAGGTCAAGAGACCCTCAGGCGATAGCTGTAGACGCACTAGTGACACCGTGGGTGTTCCAGTCGGTTTATGTTTTTCCTCCTCTTCCTCTCATACCCAAGGTACTGAGAATCATAAGAAAAAGAGGAGTGAGAACAATACTAATTGTTCCGGATTGGCCAAGAGGACTTGGTATCCAGAGCTGCAAGAAATGCTCACAGAGGACCCATGGACTCTGCCTCTTAGACAGGATCTGTTGCAACAGGGGCCCTGTCTGTTCCAAGACTTACCGCGGCTGCGTTTGACGGCATGGCGGTTGAACGCCGGATCCTAGCGAAGAAAGGCATTCCGGATGAAGTTATTCCTATGCTGATAAAGGCTAGGAAAGACGTGACAGCAAAACATTATTACCGTATATGGCGAAAATATTTGCTTGGTGTGATGCCAGGAAGGCCCCTACAGAGGAATTCCAGCTGGGCCGTTTCCTTCACTTCCTACAGTCGGCAGTGACTATGGGCCTTAAATTAGGGTCCATCAAGGTCCAGATTTCGGCCCTATCCATTTTCTTTCAAAAGGTACTGGCTTCTCTTCCTGAAGTTCAGACGTTTGTAAAGGGAGTGCTGCATATTCAGCCCCCTTTTGTGCCACCAGTGGCACCTTGGGATCTTAACGTGGTGGTGAGTTTCCTGAAATCTCACTGGTTTGAGCCACTTAAAACCGTGGAGTTAAAATATCTCACGTGGAAGGTGGTCATGCTATTAGCCTTGGCTTCAGCTAGGCATGTGTCAGGATTGGCGGCTTTGTCACATAAAAGCCCCTATCTGGTTTTCCATATGGACAGAGCAGAATTGCGGACTCGTCCGCAATTTCTGCCAAAAGTGGTGTCATCTTTCATTTGAACCAACCTATTGTGGTGCCTGTGGCTACTCGTGACTTGGAGGATTCCGAGTTACTAGATGTAGTCAGGGCTTTGAAAGTTTATGTAGCCAGAACGGCTAGAGGCAGGAAAACCGAGTCGCTGTTTATCCTGTATGCATCCAACAAGCTGGGTGCTCCTGCTTCAAAGAAAACTATTGCTCGCTGGATCTGTAACACGATTCAGCAGGCTCATTCTGCGGCTGGTTTGCCGCTTCCAAAATCAGTAAAAGCCCACTCCACAAGGAAGGTGGGCTCTTCTTGGGCGGCTGCCCGAGGGGTCTCGGCATTACAGCTTTGCCGAGCAGGTACTTAGTCAGGTTCAAACACTTTTACAAGGTTCTACAAGTTTGATACCCTGGCTAAGGAGGACCTTTGTGTTTGCTCATTTGGTGCTGCAGAGTCATCCGCACTCTCCCGCCCGTTTGGGAGCTTTGGTATAATCCCCATGGTCCTTACGGAGTCCCCAGCATCCACTAGACGTTAGAGAAAATAAGATTTTACTCACCGGTAAATCTATTTCTCGTAGTCCGTAGTGGATGCTGGGCGCCCGTCCCAAGTGCGGACTTCTTCTGCAATACTTGTATATAGTTATTGCTTAAATAAGGGTTATGTTATGTTTGCATCAGGTTGTCTGATGCTCTGTTGTTGTTCATACTGTTAACTGGGTAAGTGTATCACGAGTTATACGGTGTGATTGGTGTGGCTGGTATGAGTCTTACCCTGGATTCCAAAATCCTTTCCTTGTACTGTCAGCTCTTCCGGGCACAGTTTCCTTAACTGAGGTCTGGAGGAGGGACATAGAGGGAGGAGCCAGTGCACACCAGTAGACCTAATTCTTTCTTAGAGTGCCCTGTCTCCTGCAAAGCCCGTCTATTCCCCATGGTCCTTACGGAGTCCCCAGCATCCACTACGGACTACGAGAAATAGATTTACCGGTGAGTAAAATCTTATTTTTACTTGTGATATTGAGGAGATTTGTAAATGACACACTGTTAAGCTGGGCACACTAGGCCGCAGACCTATCTGATGATCTGTAAGTGCATACACACTTACCGATTGTCGACCTGATGTTGCAACTGGTCGTTCATTTACATGTTCCTGCCCCAAAGTGATGTCCGTCACTGGCGGCCTCTGCAGCAAGTGTCCACCCATACACACAGCACGATGCGCTGATATATTTGTCATCGGCTGTGCTGCAGAGCCAACACAATATGTCTGTAAACGATGACGTTCACAGACATATGAGGAATACACACCCGCTGACAGGCCCACGATATGTTGGCTGTTCAGTTGAACGGGCAATATATCAGCCTCTGTATACCCAGCATTAGTGGTACCTGAGGACTGGAGTTAGGAAACACTGGTGTAGGACATTAGCAAAGCTGGCTTGGTGCTCTTTAATCATTTGGTTAGGAAATTTCTTTATACAACAGAACATTAGCAACATACAGTAATATCTTTTGTGATGTACTGCGTGTGTTCTGACTTGTAGGGAGCAATATCTAGAAACAGTGATTTCTGTAAGTGGTTAATAAGATATTTTTGCGTAGAGAATAGAGATTGGGGGAGCTTGGTCTGTAAAGTAGCTGTGCCTGGGGTCTGCTCTCACTGTATATCTGTCTTTGCTCTTAGGAAATACAGCAGCAGAGGGCAGCACAGAAGATGACATTCGCTTTCAATACAATGAAGCCCAAATCTATCCCATACTCCCCAAGGTACAGATTTATAGTGTTTCTAAATCTTTCCAGTGTATTGTATTGCTAGTCTTGTTTATGGGAAGCCAATCTAAAAAAAAAACCTAGTGTGTATGACCAGTTTCTATTTATTGTACACTGTATTGTGCATTGCTATTTTATGAAATGTGTAGAATTTAATAGCTAATAAGTGCGTGCATATTATTTTTAAAATAAAATATATTGCATGTTTGTACCTAGTGGCTGATGTAGAGTGCTAGTCAGCAGTGATTACATTACACATTGTGAGTGGGTGGCAGTACACGTGCAATGTTGTACAGATCTTTGTGAACAGACTGCCCCCATCCGCACACTTGATTTAATACCAGTCATCACTGTGCTCTTCCACCTGCTCTTTCCTTGGTGCAAAACAAAAGTCTGGAAACATGCACATCCACTCTTCCAGCCAACTAGGCATAGCCCGCAGTCGATTGCACGCCTTCTCTGAACATTGCCTACTGTATGCTAGAGCGCCTCTTCACAGGCTTGTTACACCCCTTCAGTCTCAAGTAGAGATGAACCTGAATGTGTGTTGCGTGCATTCTGTTCTGTAGCATGTGTATGCAGTGCAAAAACAAGTTACACTCTGCAAACTCTGCATCAACCCTCAGTGTGCATGTTTTGGTTCAATCATTTTTATTGAAATAGGGTTTTGTACATTTCAAAAATAGAGAATCAGTAACAATATAAATGTAACAGAAAGATAACACAGAAGAGATATTCCATGAAGGAAATCAGTTGTATTCACCAGGTCTCGTAGTGAAGTGTAGTATAATTTTAAGTTCAGAAGATGATATATTACTAAGAAGTTAAACCTCAAAAAATAACAAGGGGGGGGGGGGGGGAGACGAACAAAGACGAGACAGGATAAGGAGGGGAAGCACAAATAGGGGGAGCACAATCGGAACACCTTACATTATGTGCCATTATCATTATATAGTAGATGAGTAAACCAGCTATCAATTTACTTTGCTGGGGGGATTTTAACCCCAAAAAGAAACAGTGAGACATGAGCTTGGTATCCAGGAACAAACAAAAAGAGAGGGAAAAAAAAAGGAGGCAATCCAAATCAAAACAGAGGTCAGGATAAGTTAACATAAACAATATATCATCAAGTGACAAAGAGCTTCAAAGTGGGTGGCGTTCGTGACAAGCAAACAGGAAGAATTCTCGTTTCAGTAATGGAAGTAGACATCTATCATAATACCTCCTGATAATAACCTTGCTCAAGTGGGGAGGGGGGTCTAGAACAAAAGGGGCTGTTGTGTCAGATCAAGGGTGCATAGATAATACTTCCATTTCAAGACAAATTTATCATAGGAAAGAGAGGGATCTAATGCCAAAGAGCGTCTGTCAAAGAGGAGTAATTGCAGCATTCTTTTCTTCAGTTCGTATAGGGTCGGAGCTGAGCGTACTGTCCAGTGTGTTAAAATCAATTTTTTGGACATGGTCAGTATGAGTGTGAGTAGAGGTATAATAGATGATGTGTCTGCCGGGAGTGTCCAATTTCTAAAATTCATGCAGAGGCATGCAAGAGGGTCAGGAATTAATGAGGTAGAAAGTAGTGTGTTAATGAAGACTAGAACCTTCCTCCAGAATTTGAGTATTTTTGAGCATGACCAGAAGCAATGAAAAAATTTAGCATTCATCATTTTGCATTTGCAGCATTCACCAAACTCAGAGGAATGCATGTATTTTTTCTGGGCTGGGGTGATATAAAGTCGATGCAAAGTCTTAAAGTGAACTTCTTGGAGATAGGCTGACTGGAGAATTTTCATGGTGGTATAATGATGAGAAATTAATACCTGGGTAGTAGTAACTTACGGACAGTCCGTGGACCAAGACGTAAGGAGAGGGGTAAACGGATCTTTGTCAGTGGTGTCAAGAGTAATTTATATAGAAAGTCTGTTTTATATGCTCCATTATGTAAAGTCAGGAAGAGTGTAAGTAAAGGGTCTGGGGGAGAGAATGAGAGGATAAGTGATTTAATGGTGTCAACATAATGTCGAGCTTGGAGGTACATGTAGAAGTTGGAGTGTGGGATATCATAAGTCTCACGTAGTAAGGTAAAGGTGAGTATTCGCCCTCCAGGATCAAATAATTTGGTGGCAAGGTCTAGTCCTTTTGTGTGCCAATTTGAGAAGGAGGAGTTGTGCAGTGAAGGGGGAAAATTAGGGTTGCCCCAGAAAGGGATGTAAGGTGAGATTGCATGATTTCTATTCAGGAGTTTATTTATATCCAGGCGTCATAAGACCCCCTAAATAAAATATGATTCAGAATGTGGCGTGGGAGGAGGCTCAGGGGGGTATGTAATAGAGCGCTAGGTGAGAATGGGGAAAAAATGGCATCATCTAGAGAGCGATCTGTGTATGTAGATTTATTAAAAAGCCAGTCCGAGATATACCTAAAATGAATTGACAAGTGATAGAGAGTGAAATCCGGGATGCCCAGTCCTCCCAGTCTAGTCGGGTGTGTTAGCTTAGATAATCTCATCCTGGGCCTCTTGCCGGTCCACAGAAATGAGGAGATCAGTGAATTTAACATTTGTACACCCGACTTTGGTAGGGGGGAAGGTATCATTTGGAGACAGTAAAAGATTTTAGGAAAAATTATAGTTTTGATTACAGCAGCTCTACCTAGTAGAGACAGGGGGAGTTTAGTCCATGAATTTAGTTGGGTTTTAATTTTGGAGAATAGGGGTAAGAAATTCGCCTTATAGATCTGAAGGGGATCTCGAGTGATAAGGATACCCAAATATTTGATATGGGAGGGCTGGATTGTGAATTGTGCTAAAGTGGGGTCAGTGGCCAAGGACGGTGCTAAAGGAGTGATAGGAAGAATTTCAGATTTGTGGACATTGATCTTGTACCCGGAAGTTGGTCCAAAGGAAGATACAATGTTTATGATTACCGGTATAGAGACTAAAGGGTTGGACACAAAGAGCAACATGTCATCTGCGTAAAGAGCAAGTTTCAATTCAGTATTTGCGAGGGGGATACCTGTGAAATCAGTAGATGACCGAAGAGCAAGTGCTAGGGGTTCTAGGGCAATGGCAAAGAGGAGGGGGGAGAGAGGACAACCTGTTAGGATCTCCTTCTCTGTGCTGCCACGTCGCCATGGCAACCGGGAGGCAAGTGTTAGCGAAGTAACCTGAGCGCAGCTGATACTCCGGTCCGGGTTTTTACTGTGTAGTGGTTACAGGCTCTGTGCACGGCAGGGAATCCAGCGCTGGTTTTGTGCTCACAGTCTGTGAGGTCTGAGTGGGGCGTGGACAGCACCTGCTATATAAACCATCCTCAGGCTAGGCAAATGCTGCTGAATCTTTGTTTGTTAGTCAGTTCCAGAGAGTTAGCTAGTACTGTGTGACTTTGTATTTACTTGTTGCTTACTGCGAATAGGCCTTGGGATTCGGTACTTCATTCTGCCAATCCGGACCTAGCAGTAAGACTGGAGTCAGTTGTTTGACCTGCTGGGGTTCTTTTGCTATTCTGTGAACCCAGCAGGTTTGCGGCTGTACTCTCAGACCTGCTTGCTTAATCCTCCCTCACTGTGCAGGGCGTCCAGGTGTCAGTTTAGTGGCAGTAAGCTGAACCTGTGCCCTGCAAGTGGGGGTTAGGATTGTGGATACTCTCCTTGTGTCTATATTTCTATTTCTGACCAAGGAGTTTATTCCCACACCCGTTGGTAACCCTTTGGGGTTTTTTCTGTTGCTCTTAGCAACATCATTTCAGGTGCTCCACATGTTAAATCACTACACATCGCTTCATTGTCCGCTCTATTCCATCTGAGCATTCCTGACACTAGGGAGACACCCAATTCCTGAGCCTTTGGGCTTCTCCGTTCACTTTGTGTTTATTAGTTATTCCATCACCTCCTGTGTATGTTATATTATACTGTCTGTGAGTTCGTTTGCTTCGCTTCCCTCTCTGTTCATACACCGGTATACTCCTGTTAGCACTGGTGTGCGTAACATATTCAGCAGCCCTACTCCTGTTGAAATTTTGTGGGAATATGGAGCATACCCCTCAAAATACTTTGCAACAGGTGGTCGATCAGGTGCAGGTCCTGACTCGACAATTTAATGAGATGTCCATTAAAATGAACACCCCGCAGGCCGCTAGCGGAGCTCCCGCAGCAGCAGCGGCAAGTTCAGGGGTTAAGGAGCCGAAAGTAAATCTCCCGGATCGTTTTTCTGGAGATCGCTCGCAGTTATTTTGTTTCAAGGAGAGCTGTAAGCTATATTTCAGGCTTAGGCCCCAGTCTTCTGGGTCGGAGATTCAGCGGGTGGGCATGGTGATTTCCTTGCTACAAGGAGACCCACAGGTCTGGGCATATGGGTTACAGCCTGACTGTCCGTCGCTTAAAAGTGTTGATGCTTTTTTTACGGCACTGGGCATTTTGTATGATGACCCTGACAAGATGGCTTCAGCCGAGGCTCAGATTACGGTTCTTAAGCAAGGGCGACGGGCAGCTGAGGTTTATAGTACGGAGTTTCGGAGGTTGGCTCATGATACCCAGTGGAATGACCCAGCCCTGAGAAACCAGTACCGAAGGGGCCTTTCTGACCAGATAAAGGACCAACTGGTACAATATCCCTCGCCTGATAGCTTAGATCAGCTCATGCAGTTATCCATCCGGGTGGACAGACGGCTGAGAGAGCGTAGGCCTGAAAGGGAGACCGCAGTTTCCTTTTTTCCCAAGGGAACCTCAGACTCTGAGGAATATTCCGAGGAGCCTATGCAGATTGGGGCTACCCGCCTCTCCTCGCGTGAGAAGACGCGGAGGAGACAGCAGGGTTTGTGTTTGTACTGTGGGAATAAAGGTCATGTTGTAGTATCATGCCCAGAAAAACCGGAAAACTTCAGGGCCTGAGGGTGATGGGAAATATCCTGTCAGGCCAGAAGTCAGAATTTCCTAAAAAGACTTTTCTCATTCCGGTGACTTTGGAGATCCTCGGTCAAACTGTCAAGACTGAGGCCTTTGTTGACAGTGGGGCCGATGGGGTTTTCATGGACCGTCAATTCGCCCTGGAACACTCTGTGCCCTCAGTACCTTTGGCATCAGAGATTGAGATCTGTGGGTTAAACGGGGAACCATTGTCCCAGGGTAAAATTACCTCCTGCACCAGCCAAATTCCTTTGTTTATTGGAGCCACACACTCTGAAAAATTGTCTTTTTATGTGACTGTCTGTTCTTTTGCCCCATTGGTTTTGGGGTTACCCTGGTTAAGGGCCCATAACCCTCAATTTGACTGGGTCTCTGGGGAGATTCTTAGTTGGGGTAGTGATTGTTTCAGGAGTTGCTTGAGCCTTCCAGTCAGGCTCTCGCAGCTAAGTTTGCCAGGATTGCCAGAATGTTATGCAGATTTTGCGGATGTGTTCTCCAAAAAAGTTGCGGAGGTACTACCTCCCCATCGCCCCTATGACTGTGCCATTGATTTGTTGCCGGATGCTAAGCTTCCCAAGAGCAGGTTGTACTCCCTGTCACGTCCTGAGACTCAGGCTATGGCAGAGTACATTCAGGAGAACTTGGCTAAGGGATTTATCAGACCCTCACAGTCCCCAGTTGGGTCGGGGTTCTTTTTCGTGGGTAAAAAGGACGGTTCGTTGCGACCCTGCATCGACTTCAGGGAATTGAACCGTATCACGATTAAAAACTCGTACCCACTGCCTCTCATTTCGGTTTTGTTTGACCAGCTTCGTACTGCCACCATTTTTTCTAAGATTGACCTACGCGGTGCTTACAATCTAATCCGAATAAGAGAGGGGGATGAATGGAAGACTGCCTTTAATACCCACTCAGGGCATTATGAATATTTGGTGATGCCTTTTGGGCTCTCTAATGCCCCGGCAGTCTTCCAGGAATTCATGAACGATGTGCTCAGGGAATATTTGGATAGATTCTTAGTTGTTTATCTAGATGACATCCTAATCTTCTCTCATTCCCTGGAGGAACATCGGAAGCATGTACGCTTAGTCCTCCAGAAACTCAGAGACCACCAGCTTGGGGCGATGCTGGAGAAGTGCGAGTTTGAAGTCCAGCAAATCGCATTTCTAGGGTATATTATCTCCTCAGAAGGTTTCCAAATGGAGGGTTCTAAGGTACAGGCAGTCCTGGATTGGGTGCAGCCCACTAGTTTGAAGGCGCTTCAGCGTTTTCTGGGCTTTGCAAATTTTTATAGACTGTTTATCGCTGGATTTTCGTCTATAGTGGCCCCCTTGGTGGCACTCACTAAGAAAGGGGCGGATGTTGCTCACTGGTCTTGTGAGGCCAAAGCGGCCTTTGCCCGTCTCAAAAGGGCATTTGTCTCGGCCTAGGTGCTGCGACACCCAGATCCAGAGCGTCCTTTTGTGGTAGAAGTGGATTCCTCTGAGATAGGTATTGGGGCAGTGCTCTCTCAGATGGGGGTGTCTGATAATCGCCTTCATCCCTGTGCTTACTTTTCCCGTAAATTTTCGTCTGCCGAGATGAATTATGATGTGGGTAACCGGGAATTGTTGGCTATAAAGGATGCACTCGGGGAGTGGAGACACTGGCTTGAGGGGGCTAAGTTTGTGGTCTCAATTCTCACCGACCATAAGAATCTGGCATATTTAGAGTCAGCGAAGCGGCTCAATGCCAGGCAGGCACGATGGGCTTTGTTTTTTGCTCGCTTTAATTTTTTGATAACATATCGCCCTGGGTCAAAAAACATCAAGGCTGATGCGCTCTCGCGGAGTTTTGCTCCAGTTCAAGAGACCACCGAGGAGCCATTGCCCATTGTGTCCCCATCATGTATTAAAGTGGGCATTACCCATGACCTCTTATCATTAGTCCTTAGAGCACAGGAGCAGGCTCCTCCAGACCTTCCGGTAGGTCTCTTGTTTGTGCCTCCTAGGTTAAGACAGCGAGTGTTCCTGGAATTCCATGCCAAGAGGTCGGCAGGGCATCCGGGTATTGCCAGAACTCGGGAGTTGCTGTCTAGGGCGGTGTGGTGGCCCTCGGTGGCTAGGGATGTGGATCAGTGGGTTCGGGCATGTGACGTTTGTGCCCGAAATAAAACTCCTAGAGGGGTTCCTGTCAGCCCATTACATCCACTCTCTATTCCGTCTAAGCCATGGACCCACATTTCCATGGATTTTGTGGTGGACTTGCCCAAATCCTCAGGGATGACGGCCATTTGGGTTGTCGTTGACAGGTTTTCAAAGATGGAGCATTTCGTTCCACTGGTTGGGTTGCCATCGGCCAGACGCCTGTCTGAGTTATTTATGCAGCATGTTGTGCGCCTCCACGGGTTGCCACTTGATGTGGTCTCTGACCGTGGATCCCAGTTTGTGGCCAAATTCTGGAGGGCATTTTGTTCTGATCTCCAGATTTCTGTGAGCTTGTCGTCAGGCTACCATCCACAGTCTAATGGGCAGACTGAGAGGGTGAACCAGTCCTTGGAGCAGTTCCTCAGGTGTTATGTCTCCAAGTGTCATACTGACTGGGTTGCTCATCTGTCCATGGCGGAGTTTGCCTATAACAACGCGGCTCACTCTGCTACAGGGATCTCTCCCTTCCTGTGTGTGTATGGGCATCATCCTAAGGCCAATTCTTTTGACCCCCTGGATTCCACGTCTGGTGGTTCCTCTGTTGTTTCGGTCCTTAGGGGTATTTGGAGGAAAGTGAAGAAAGCCCTTGTGTCTGTGTCATTAGTGACCAAAAGGGTTTTTGATAAGCGGAGAAGACCCTGCAGCTTCAAATTAGGAGACTTCGTCTGGTTGTCCACCAAGAATTTGAAGTTGAGACAGACATCTCATAAGTTTGGCCCCCGGTTCATCGGCCCTTATAAGATCACCAGGGTTATCAATCCGGTGGCATTTCAGTTAGATCTGCCCCGTTCATTGGGTATCAATAAAACATTTCATTGTTCCCTTTTAAAACTGGCGGTTAGTAATCCTTCTTCCAGTGGAAGACCTTCTCCTCTTCTGATACGGGGTCAGAGGCAGTTTGTGGTTGAAAGGGTTCTTGACTCCAAGATGGTTCGGGGTCGGCTGTCATTTTTGGTGCACTGGAAGGGGTATGGCCCGGAGGAGCGGTCGTGGGTGCGCAGTTGTGATCTTCATGCCCCCAGACTGATACGCTCTTTCTTCTCGCAGTTCCCCGATAAACCTGGTGGTAGGGGTTCTTTGACCCCTCGTCAGAGGGGGGGTACTGTTAGGATCTCCTGCTCTGTGCTGCCACGTCGCCATGGCAGCCGGGAGGCAAGTGTTAGCGAAGTAACCCGAGCGCAGCTGATACTCCTGTCCGGGTTTTTACTATGTAGTGGTTACAGGCTCTGTGCACGGCAGGGAATCCGGCGCTGGTTTTGTGCTCACAGTCTGTGAGGTCTGAGTGGGGCGTGGACAGCACCTGCTATATAAACCATCCTCTCAGGCTAGGCAAATGCTGCTGAATCTTTGTTTGTTAGTCAGTTCCAGAGAGTTAGCTAGTACTGTGTGACTTTGTATTTACTTGTTGCTTACTGCGAATAGGCCTTGGGATTCGGTACTTCATTCTGCCAATCCGGACCTAGCAGTAAGACTGGAGTCAGTTGTTTGACCTGCTGGGGTTCTTTTGCTATTCTGTGAACCCAGCAGGTTTGCGGCTGTACTCTCAGACCTGCTTGCTTAATCCTCCCTCACTGTGCAGGGCGTCCAGGTGTCAGTTTAGTGGCAGTAAGCTGAACCTGTGCCCTGCAAGTGGGGGTTAGGATTGTGGATACTCTCCTTGTGTCTATATTTCTATCTCTGACCAAGGAGTTTATTCCCACACCCGTTGGTAACCCTTTGGGGTTTTTTCTGTTGGTCTTAGCAACATCATTTCAGGTGCTCCACATGTTAAATCACTACACATCGCTTCATTGTCCGCTCTATTCCATCTGAGCATTCCTGACACTAGGGAGACACCCAATTCCTGAGCCTTTGGGCTTCTCCGTTCACTTTGTGTTTATTAGTTATTCCATCACCTCCTGTGTATGTTATGTTATACTGTCTGTGAGTTCGTTTGCTTCGCTTCCCTCTCTGTTCATACACCGGTATACTCCTGTTAGCACTGGTGTGCGTATCACAACCTTGCCGTGTGCCTTTTTTGATCGGGAAGGGAGGAGATAAGTAGCCATTACAGGCGATTTGGGATGAGGAATTGGTATATAAAGTCCGAATGAAGGATATGTATTGGTCAGGGATTTTAAATTTGGTCATAGTGTCAAATAGATGTGGCCAATGGACTAGATCGAAGGCCTTCTCAGTGTCAATCGATAGAAAAGATTGGGGGAGTCAGTAGACGTCACAGAGGTTCGCTTTTGGGTAGCCGCCATAACTTTGCGGACATTGCGTACTGAATGTCTGCCCTTAATAAAGCCGGTCTGGTCCTGATGGATTATATGGGGGAGGAGGGGGTTAAGACGTTCTGCCAAAATCTTGGTTAGGATTTTATAATCACAATTCAGTAGTGAAATGGGGCGATAAGAGCCAGGATTGGAGAGGTCCCTGCCCGGTTTAGGAATCCCTTTGATAATGGCAGAATTAAAATATGCAGGGATATTTTGGTTGATCAGAATATGATTAAAAACCGATTCAAGAACCGGGGTTAATTTATCAAGGAAAAATCTGTAGAATTCCCCAGAAAATCCATCAGGACCAGGAGCCTTGGCAGGTTTGAGTGACTTAATAGCCTTACTTATTTCAAGAGTGGAAATAGGGGCAGTGAGGGAGTCTGCGAACTCCGTCGGCAGTTGTGGATAAGTGAGTTGGGACCAGGTATTGGTCAGTTTACGTTCGTCCATTACAGGCGAAGTTATAGGAGGGGTGGTAGGAGTAGGGTTAGGGGGGGCGTAAATGTCTGTATAGAAGGCTGTCATAACCTGAGAGATTTGTGCAGTGGAATTAGTGAAGGAGCCATCTTGTAGTTTGAGGGGGTGGACAATCATCGGTGCTCTAGTGCCATTGAGGATGTTGGTGAGTAATTTACTCATCTTATTACCGAATTTGTGAAAGCGATAATGAGAGGAGAAATTCATCTTATAAGACATGGACTGAAGTAATTCCTCAAGAAGGGACTTGGCAGAGAGATACTTGGAGCGTGTAGTAGTGGTAGGTGTCTGGACAGAAGAAGCATAGGCGTCAGTCAATGATTCTTGGAGAGTGGTATAAGAGTGAGAGAGTCGTTTTCGTATGGAAGCCTCAAAGGCCAAAATAGAACCTCGCAGTACCGATTTGGCCGTCATCCAATAGAGTGAGGGGTCTGTAGCTAGAGTGGTCCTTATTATGGATATGAAAATCAGTCCATGCCTGATCTAAGTGTTCTCGAAACTTCAGGGAGCTAAGGAGATAGGCTGGGAATCTCCATGTTCTATATGGGGACAGCTCTTTTTTCGTGTAGAATGAGAAAGTGACAAGTGCATGGTCAGAGAGTATGATAGGATGCATGTTTGCATCTTGGACTAGGGGAAAAAGAGAGGAAGAGGGAAAAATAAAATCTATGCGAGACAGAGTGTGGTGCGCTGCAGACAGGCAAGTTAAATTCTCTCTGGGTTGGGTGAAGGGCCCTCCATACGTCTATTAATTGGAGAGTTTTTAACAGTGAAGGAATCCCCAGGGAGGGGGATGGAGTACGCAGTCTTCGCGTGGAGGATCTATCAAGAGTAGGGTGAGCAGTCAGGTTGAAGTCGCCACAGAGAATAATGGGGGCAGACATATGTGGGAGGAGTAATTTAATGAGCTTCTGGAGGAAGGATCTAGAATAGACATTGGGTGCGTAAATAGAGCCAAGAGTGTACGTCGTGTTGAATAATGAGAAAGAGACTATCAATATCCTGCCGTCAGGGTCAGAGTAAGTGGACAGTATTTCTAAAGGTAGTGATTTGGAACTTAAAATTACAATTCCTCTGGATTTGGAGTTATAGGGGGCAGAGGCCAGAATTTTCCATTTAAGCATTTGGAGTTTCAAGATCTCAGGGGGTAAAAGATGTTTTTCTTGGAGACATGCAATATCTATAGACTGTTTATGTAAATATAATAGAACCTTACGGCGTTTAGCCGGAGAGTGGATGCCACCGACATTGAAGGAACCCATCTTCAGCTCAGTCATATGTGTCTGGATGAGAGTACAATCCGGAGCAAAATGGTGGTGGACCTAAATGAGGACAAACACGAGGAAAGAAAAGGGGGGGAAAACATGCAATGACAAGACATGGGGAATACAAGAAAACATAACAATAGCACGATCAACATGCCAGGTGTCCAAAGGACATAAATGACATTCCGCAAATGTAACAATAGATATAACTGTGGGCTTATCCCATAGAAAGGGATAGCAATAGACAACTGTAGATACTGGGGCATGACAGGTGCTTAGGGACCCTGTAAAAAAGAGCTGACGTAACGGACCTAAACATCAATATTGGGGAGAACCATAGGCTCTGGGTCATATTGAATTAGGGGAGAGATTATAAGGAAGCATAGACCAAAACAAAAAGGGGGGTGGGGGGAGAGAAGGGCTAAAATAATAACCGTGGAAATATATATGCATCACACAACAACTGAGAAAAAGCGGAGTTTTAAACAAAAAAAGAGACAGTTCTGGGGGTGGCAAGAGTTCAAGCAGGGGTGTCAGTGATGTCAGCAGTGGAATCCTCGCGGTCATCAGATAGGAAGGCGTGTGTATCTTCAGGCGTCGTGAAGTCATAGTGGGTGTCATTTATGAAGATCCTTAGCTTAGCAGGATAAATGAGGGCAAATCGTCGATTCATGGAGACTAGCTTCGAGCAGATAGGAGAAAAGGATTTACGCATACGTGAAAGTTCCACAGAGAAGTCCTGGAAAAGGCGTATTCGTTTTCCTTCCCACATAAGATTCTGGATCTTTCGTGATGCTCTCCAGAATGCCACTTTGTGAAGATAGTTTAAACATCGGAATAATGTGACCCTAGGGCGTGATTCATTCGGGCGGGGAGGCGGGCCGACTCGCTGAACTCTCTCCACCACCAGATCTTTACATTCATCTTCAATGCCTAGTAGCTTGGTTAGGGTTACAGAAACAAAAGAAGCCAGTGCTGGACCTTTAACATTTTCAGGGAGTCCCACCACCCTGATATTATTGCAACGGGAACGATTTTCAGCGTCATCGATTTTATTCCATAATTGATTATTTTCTTTCTGCAGCTTAATAATATCACATTGTGCCAAATGCATATCATGACACAGCGCTCCTATACGGTTTTCAGAGTCTGAGACTCTAGTAGTAAGGTGCTGCAGCTGCTGAGAGATGTCATCCACAGCCTTGGATAACAAAGGTGACATCGTGGATTTAATGGCGTCCACAATGTCGCCATACGTAGCGGGAGTGTCCGGGTTGCGGCGTACCTGCGGGAGGTCTGTGAGCTCCTGGGGTGAAGCCACTTTCTTGGAGGCTTGCGTGGACGGGGCCGAGGACGCGTCCGGCGCCATGTTGGGATCGGCGCGGCGCTTCTCCTGACTAGGTGGCTGCGGTTTCTGTGAGGCGCCCGGAGCCAGGTACTTATCCATCTGGGGAGAGTGGGTGATGAGCCGGGTAGCGGTCGCTGTGTGTAGCCGAGAACGGCTACGTATTAGCGGGTGAGCGGGTCCCCAAGCGGAGCAGCGTTTTCAAGCTGCACTCCGCATGCAGCCGGAAGCGGAAGTCCCTCAATGTGCATGTTTTAAAAGAACTGTGTGGGGATGTACTTCATCCCTTGCACCGTTAAGGAGTGGAAAGCATCGGGTATATCAGAAAACCCTTTTCACTGTCTTATTTGAAGGACTGCAGAAGGACCATTTTGTATTTAATCTGTAATAGCATAAGATTTAAATTTTGGATACATATACAGTAGTAGTCTTCTCAAAAATTGGCTGGGGGGAGGAGTGGTGATGGGAGAAAGGTCAGTGTTATATAGGCTCTGCTGCCAGAAGATTGGTAACTCGTGACGGCTCCTCTGAGCTGTCCTACAGGCATAAGACGGACAATTATCATTTTCTTAGAACTCTATGTGTATGACATTACGCATGACGTAGAGCACTTCAGGAAATATTTGTGCTAAAACATGATATACCAATGCAGTGACAATTAATGGACACATCATCCAGTCTGTAGAGGTTCTTTCATTCATTTTAGTTCCTTATTTATTTTTTGGATAATCTTCTCAAGTGTTATTTATTGAGGTCCAGTGTTTAATACCACTTTATCTTTCCTCCTAAGTTACTACTGTAGGTCCTATAAAATTGTCACGTTGTTGGCATAGTATAGATAGTGGCATCAGGCATTTAGCATCATATACACAATTAAAATAAACTTTTTTGGAGTATGTACCAAATATAAAGGAGTTTTTAAATCCAGTCAAAATAGATAATGTTGTATTTGTGAGCACTGGAGTCTCTGCATCCTTTTGAAAATCAGTTTAATTTATGATTGCTTTCTACATTTAAACAAAGCAGAATTATATATGAATCCTGCCTTTATACATCGATGTTGTACTTGTGTTTTGCAGGTTCTTGGAAGTGTTTCTTTTATACTGTCATTCGGCAGGGCAATGGTTTGCTATTGAAGAGTGTATGAATGGAGAGTTCCGCAAATACAATAACAACAATGGAGATGAGAGCATCCCAACCAATATGTTGGAAGAAACCATGTTGGCTTTTAGTCACTGGACCTTTGAATATACAAGAGGGGAACTTCTTGTTCTGGATTTGCAAGGTAACAGTCATGTCCTGCATATGTTTATTCACATGTTGTTGTGTTCCCTTTAAGGGGGGTATTCAATTCGAAAAAACTGCATTTTTTTGCCCGTTTTTAGGTCAAATTACATTCGACCTAATCAACACCCGTGCCATTTTTCGACTGGTCAAAAAATCTGCACGGAGGAAATACATGTGGATTGGCAAATTTGCTACCGATCCATGTGTCTTTTTTTCGAATTTGCGGGTGTTTTCTACAGATTTTGGGTACCTTTTTCGCATGTGCAAAAATGGATTAAAAAACGGGCGAAAACGCCCGCTATTGAATACAATGAGGTCAAATTAGTGCTGATTTTCCGATTTGGCACTTATCGAATATACTTCTAAGAATTTTTTGGCCAGGGTGCTGACCACTGTGGGGCACATTTTAATTTTGAAGGTGTGTACATAGACCCACAGCATATCATTATAACCATTTTGTATTTAATTCTTAATTATTCTCCAAAGTCACACACTTTACTGACCCCCTAATCAAAATATGCCTTGCAGTAGTGCCTTTGATAAGATGGAATAAATAAATAAATGTACTTTATGCACAGTGGGAGTGGGAAATACTGATAAATGTGTACACAACAGGTCTTAATGAGATAGACCGCACTGCCTGGGATGGTGATGGTCATGTATGACAGTGGCATGCTCTGGTATAATGGCAATGAAGGATGCATAGAGCTTATAGGACAGTGTCATGCCCTGGGATGGTGGTGATTGACAGTGTAATGCCCTGGGTTGATGGTGGTGGTGTATGACAATGACATGCCTCAGCACTTTTGATGAAAATGACCCCTGGGGAAGTCCCCTTAGCTTATGACTGCCCAGGTTCTGGAGCGCACCGCCTCCTCCAGGGGCCTGGTGTATGTTGCGCACCGTGTATACTCCACAGTGAAAAGTCAGGCCAGCGTAGAATCAGGAAGCAGTATTCAAACCCTACCCTGCATGTATTTGCCCACAGAGTACAGGAGGTGCTGCATGGGAAATAAATCCTCCAATGGCAGTCAACTCTCCGGAGTTCAGCATGGCGCTGCAAATCAGGGCAGGGCACATTTGTCTGTTAGAAAAAAGGGGAAAGGCGCAGTGCCCTGCTAAAACACAGCAGAGCGACCACTATTTTAAGCTCTGTGTAAAACACTGCAGCTGCTATTTGATCGCACAGATGTTGAAAGGAAAATCAGTCAGTTCAGCCCCTAAAGGGAAAAGCCATAAAATGCAAATCCCTGCACCAGATGAGGCCTGACCTTCCTTCATAGTGTATAATCCCAAAATGATTTTTTTACCTACTCAGTATAGTTTCTAAGGATGCTGTTACTATACGCCTAAAATGTCTAAATTTTATTTTAGCAAATATTTTTAAGCAAATCTATAAATATTTGTGTCTTTGCAAGTTGTGGGGGATTTTTTTGTGTTTTTTTTTTTTTCAATTTCAACCTTTTACAGCTGCTTTTTTTAAGAGTATATTTTATTTTATTTTTTTGTCCCCCTTCTACTTTAGGTGTTGGAGAAAATTTAACTGATCCATCAGTTATCAAGTCTGGACAAAAAAGGCACGTTAAATTGATTTTAACAATGTATTCATTACATCGCAATAGCTGAATATGGAATAGTTGCGAATTGGCATATATTTTACATATTATGGAATCTCTTAAATATTAAAAGTTGTGGCATATGCCAATCTGACTTATGAGCATACATTCCTAATTGTAGTCTTTCTGTAGGTCATCGGATATGGTGTTCGGACCAGCGAACCTCGGAGATGATGCTATTAAAAATTTCCGTGCTAAGCACCACTGTAATTCATGCTGTAGAAAGCTTAAGCTCCCAGGTAAAATGCTCAGTGTATAGTCAGTCTGTATGCTGCCTACCCTGATTACCTATAATATACGCAGACTTACAAAGCAAAGGCCCGAAAAACCTCTAGAAATACCAAAAAATAAATATATATATATATATATATATATATATATACACACACACACACATTCCCAGATCGAGCCGCACTCGCTGTCCTCATAGTGTACATCTGCTGGGGTGCCATTCCTTCAGAAGCGGTAATAACCGGTCCAATAAAAATGTAAATGGATGAAGTGCACTCACCAGACTACTTCAAAGTCCAAAAAAGTTTTTGTTTACGTGCTGTTTCAGGCCACCACTGCTGGCCTTTGTCAAGACTTTTCTCATACGTCCTAGAGGATGCTGGGGTCCACTTCAGTACCATGGGGTATAGACGGTTGCGCAGGAGCCATGGGCACTTTAAGACTTTTCTAGACTGTGAACTGGCTCCTCCCTCTATGCCCCTCCTCCAGACCTCAGTTTAGAAAATGTGCCCAGGCAGACTGGTCGCACTCCAGTGGAGCTCTACTGAGTTTCACTGAAAGACTTTGTTAGGTTTTTTATTTTCAGGCAGACTGCTGTCAACAGTCTCCCTGCTTCGTGGGACTTAGGGGGAAGAAGTAGGAACCAACTTCCTAAAGAGTTTCATGGCTCTGCTTCTTGCTGACAGGACACCATTAGCCCCTGAAGGGAAATGAACACTAGCTGCGGTAACGCGCGCACTCCCACAGCACGCCGTCACCACCCTAACAGAGCCAGAAGTCAGAAAACGCGTGAGTATTATTACCGGAGATCTGCAGAGAGGGATCTCCGGTCATTGTGACGGCTCAAGGTACCGCACAGCGAGCGGGAACGCTGCACGAACAAGCTATCCATAACACAGTGCATAGCAAGGCATGGGGGGGGGGGGGGGAGACTTTTTCTTTTGCCGCTGAGTTGTGAACTGGCAATTCCTTTCTGTGTCCTTCTGACAGGCTTTACTGTGGGTCTGTCCCTATTAAGCCCCGGAGTGTCTGTGGTGTGATTGCACACGTGTGTGACATGTCTGAGGCAGGGAGCTCTTCCCCTGAGGGAGCCATTTTAGGGACACAGAGTTGTAATGTGGTGGCGCTGCCGGCTCACTACGAGCCTGAATGAGTGAAAGAATTACGTGATAGTGTGAATCATATCAGTAAGAGATTGGATAAGTCTGAGTCTCATGCAGAAACCTGGAGACAATCTGTCATAGCTGTGATTTTTTTTTTTTGTATAATCTGTTTTTATTTAGGAAAATATAAAGATTACATCCCATTAGATAAAAGAGCTTCAAAACACATAATTAACGTCAATTGCATTTTAGCCATAAGGAGCAGGATAACTTGCCACCCTGAACACTGGAAGTCAGTGCAAACGCAGACCTTGATAGGGTGTTCTATGGAATCATCGCAATACCTAATCGTTATTTGTCTAAACAGTGAGTGTAATCATAGTAACATAAGTAACACAATAGAAGAACTATAGAAAAGAGCAAGATATGAAAAGAAGGAAAGAGTAGAAGAAAAACATAGTGTGACCAAACCTGGGGGGCCAACAGACAGAGGGGAAAGGAATTGCAATCTCTTTAATCAATCAACTGCGAAACTCAAATCATTTAGCAAATATTTAGTAGCACAAATGTAGTCTTTGTACTCTTTTGAGGACGTATATTCTATCCAAGGTAACCAAGTGGCCATGAATTCTGGAAGTTTATCTCTGGAGACCAGGAGGATGTTCTTCATATTCATATAATAATTGATTCTAGTGAACCATGTTTTCCTTGTGGGTAAGGATGATGACCTCCATAGAGTGGGAATAACTGCCCGTGCTGCATTAGACAGATGGCGGAGTAGTGATGTTTTATACTGAGCCAGTGACATAGAAGAGTGGGAAAGCAACCAGAAGGCCGGATCAGAAGGGACGGGGGTATGAAGTATGTCTTGGGAGATAGAGATTACATCAACCCAGTATAACCGAAGTAAGGAGCAATTCCACCAGATGTGCAGTAGGGAACCAGTGGTATTAAGACATCTCCAGCACCTATCTGTCACTCCGGGGTACATGAAGTGGAGGAGGGAGGGGTGTCTATACCATCTCATTAAAAGTTTATATTGGGTTTCCCTAACTTGTATACAGACTGAACTATTGTGGGATTTGAGAAATATCATCCGCCAATCTTTGTCTGATAGTTGAAACCCGAGGTCTCTCTCCCAAGCTGACTGGTAAGGTCAAAACAGTCAAAAAACCCGCAATGGGGTAGCTGATCCATCTAAGGATCAGAAACCCAAGAGGCAAAACAGCCAGGAGCGGGTAAGGGGCGAGTGAGGGAGCCACCGCCAGAGGCATATTGAGAAATGGGAAAAAATAATGCAATAATCATTACACATACATAGTTTTAACTAACTGTAAACCTCGTTAACATGAAGAAATCTTCAAATGGTAGGATGAAAGAAATCTCATAGTCGAGAAACAGGAGCTGACAATCAACGGCCTAATATATAATGGGAGGGACATAGCCCCAGTGACAGCAAGATATTGGATTAAGACTCATCAGTGGTTAGAAATGGTATCACGCTGTAACCTAGAGAGATAATTTAAGAAGAACATGAACAAACAAATGATCACAGGTTATCAATCAGGTAGCATTTGAGTCATTGTCAGAGGGGGAATCATCGGTACTTTTCCTCCCGGCGTTCCGTACCTCCTGCCAGGGGATTCCAGTACTCGGGGATCGGAGAGATGGCAATGCTGGAGTAGGGAAGTCCCAATCGCGTAAGTCAAGTTTCGGTAGTCCAAGACCATTACAGAACATAGGGAGATCAGAGTGGGAGTTGAGAATATGGGTTTTCCCCGAAGAGGAGACTTGGAGATTGAAGGGAAAGCCCCAACGGTATTTCAATTGGCGTTTACAGAGCTCATCCGTTAGGGGCTTGAGGGCTTTCCGCTGTTGGAGGGTGTGCCAGGACAAGTCTTGGTAGATATGGATCATTGAACCGTTAAAATCGACTCCATCGAGTTGGCGTACCTTGCGCATAATGTCGTCTTTCTTAGAAAAAAAATGCAATCTGCAGATGACATCGCGTGGTCTGTCAGCGGAGAGACCTCTTGGTTTCAGAGCACGGTGGGCCCTGTCGAAGGTGATAGTGTCGTTAGGATCATTACCCAATATCTCGTTAAAGATTTTTGTAAGAGCATCAATCAAGCCTGTTTGAGGGATGTCTTCCGGCAAACCCCGTACACGGATGTTATTTCTCCTCCCTCTGTTATCCAAATCTGTTAACAGTGTTTGGAGAGAGCGGATCTCTGTCGACTGAGCTTCAATGACATTCATCAATGACTTCAGGAACGTGTCGGAAGAGGTCTGGTGAACCTCCAGATTCGACATCCGGTCGGAGATATGGGAAATGTCCTGTCTCATGGTAGCCAGTTCACGTCTCGCAGTATCTTGTAGATCTTGTTTAGTGGGTAGATTTTTCATATAGGCCAAGATATCTTGTAAATCCCTACCTCCTGGAGGGAAGATATGTGGTACATCCGCACCTGAAGGGGATGCATGAGGGGCAGGCGGAGAGAGGGGAGGGTTTGAAGCAGAAGGGTTTTCTGTAAATGCGGGCGAGGTGGGTTGTAAGAATGGAATCATAGCGGACTGCGACATGGTCCCCCGTGGAGTTGATGTACCGGTTTTTTGAGAAGATTTCTTGTTCCTGGGCATCACTCAATCAGCATCGAGGAGCTTAGATTCACTAAGCTCAGGATAACGAGGTGAACTAAGTTTGCATAACTCACAGAAGAATGCCTTCAGCGGTGTAGCTCCCTGTGGGGTGGCATCAGCAGTTCATTACGGTATCAATGGCAGCGGCAGCCTAGCATAGCACACATCCATAGCACAAAACCGCTGGGACGTCTCAGCGGGTTAGAAAAGCATTCATCAGGAGACAACGGTTTAGCACCGGTCGTCTGACGTGGTTGAAAATCGGTTTCTTATATTTGAACAGGAATGCACATCTCAGATGGATTTTCCCAGGGTGGCCACCAGAGGGAGTGTTCTGTAAAAGCTGCAGCACAGGGTTTGCAATTGGGTCTATCCTGCGTAATGGGTGTTGTGAGACAGCAGGAGTGTGACCCACTATATCGGGCAAAGGTGTCCGTGCAGGGTGCAGGCTGTGGAAGCACCACTCCACAGAGTCACCCCTTAGTGCTACAGCCAGAAGGCAGTCCACAGTTTAAAGGGAGCTAGGCAAGATGGCATGGTATGTACCTGTATTTCCCTGTGTTTGCAGGAGTTCTTTGAGGTGCTCTCCGGTCTCACTGTCAATCGCGGGGTCTGTGGTGTCTGCCTGCGGGATGGGGCGCTGGTAGGAGCGTCCGCCGTGATGTGCACACCACGGGGCTCGCCGTCCGGCCACGTCCGAAACTCCAGGTCCCGGCTTCCGGGGGCCGTCTAGGCCGCAGACTGCGGGGTGAAGCGGCCGCTTCCGCGGGCTCAGCGGCCTTGTAAGGTTCACGTCCAGGGCAGGGGGACCAACAATAAAGCACACTGGGAAGGAGAGGGGGCTATCAGTACCGCAAATCAGGGGGAAAGGCCGCCGTTTTACAGAGGAGCACTACCCGAGCACGTCCTCTCCTCAGCTCGCCAAGCCACGCCCCCCTAGATGTGATTTTTAATAGTTCTGCTTTTTCATCCACAGGGGACTCCTGGGTCACATAAAAGGTCATTTACACAGGTTGTACAGACTGATACCGACACGGACTCTGATTCCTGTGTCGACAGTAGTGATTCCAGGGGAATAGATCCAAAATTAGCGAAAAACATTCAGTACATGATTGTTGCTATAAAGGAGGTCTTAGAAGTTACGGAGCCCCCTCCTTTACCTCAGGAGAAGGCTTACTTTTATAAAGAAAAGAAAATAAATGTAACTCTCCCTCCATCTCATGAGCTTAACACTCTCGTTGAGGGAGTCTGGGTAAACTCTGAAAAGAAATTTCAGATTCCCAAAAGAATTCAGGTAGCTTACCCTTTCCCTGCAGAGGACAGGAAAAGGTGGGATTCACCCCCGTTTTAGACAGTGCCCTGTCACGGTTAACAAAAAAGATGATTCTCCCTGCGCCTGGGACGGCTTCACTAAACCGCAAGTTGGAGAATACGTTGAAATCTATTTATGTGGCCATTGGGACACTACTCAGGCCTACCATTGCCTGTGCGTGGGTGAGTAGTGCTATTGAAAAGTGGTTAGAAAATTTGTCATCTGACATTGACACAATAGATAGAGACGAGATACTCCTAACCTTAGGTCATATCAAAGACGCTGCTGCATACATGCTAGAAGCCATGAAAGATATTGGTCTCTTGTGATCAAAAACCGCTACCATGGCAGTCTCAGCATGGAGGGCGTTGTGGATTCGCCAATGGAATGCTCACGCAGATTCCAAAAGGAATATGGAGGCTCTCCCGTATAAAGGTGAGGCCTTGTTTGGAGATGGGCTGGATGCTTTAGATGCTGCGGCTACCTCAGGTAAGTCAACATTCTTGCCTAATGCTCCTGCGCCGGCGAAAAAGACGCATCACTCTCAGATGCAGTCCATTCGGCCCAATAAATACAAAAAGGCTAAAGGTTCCCCTTTCTTTGCGGGTAAAGGAAGGGGAAAAGGAAAAAAATCCATAGCGTCTACAGGATCACAGGAGCACAAATCAACTTCTGCTTATGCCAAATCTTCAGCATGACGCTGGGGCTCCCTTGCGGGAGTCCACTCAGGTGGGGGCACGTCTGAAACTCTTCAGTCAGTTCTGGGTTCAATCTGGCCTGGACCCGTGGGTCTTACAAATAGTGTCCCACGGGTACAAACTGGAGATTCAAGACATGCCCCCATGCCGATTTTTCAAATCGGCCTTACCAGCTTCTATCCCAGAAAGGGAAGTGATAGAGGCAGCAATACAAAAATTGTGTCAGGATCAAGTAATTGTCCTGGTTCCCTTGTCGCAACAAGGAGAAGGGTTTTATTCAAGCCTTTTCGTAGTTCCGCAGCTGGACGGCTCGGTCAGACCGATTCTAAACCTGAAAACTCTGAATCTCTACCTGCAAAGGTTCAAGTTCAAGATGGAATCTCTGAGGGCAGTGATTTCCAGTCTGGAGGAAGGGGACTTCATGGTGTCAGTGGACATAAAAGATGCCTACTTACATGTTCCCATTTATCCTCAACATCAAGCTTATCTGAGATTCGTGATACAGGATTGTCATTACCAATTTCAGACGTTGCCGTTTGGACTCTCCACGGCACCGAGGGTGTTCACCAAGGTGATGGCGGAGATGATGGTCCTCCTTCGACAGAAAGGAGTCAATATAATTCCTTACCTGGACGATCTCCTGATAAAAGCAAGGTCCAGGGAAAGGTTGGTGCAGATTATTGCACTCTGCCTGACAGTACTTCAACAACACGATTGGATCATAAATTTTCCAAAATCACAGTTGGAACCGACGACAAGATTGTCTTTTCTGGGGATGATACTGGACAGAGAAGTACAGAGGGTATTTCTTCCAGTAGAAAAGGCTCTGGAAATCCAGAGAATGGTCAAACAAATTCTGAAACCAACAAGTGTCGATTCATCAATGCATTGGTTGTTGGGAAAGATGGTAGCGGCCTACGAGGCCATACAGTTTGGCCGATTCCATGCCAGAGTATTCCAGTGGGATCTGTTGGACAAGTGGATCCCACCTACACATGCACCAGAGGATAATCCTGTCATCCAAAGCCAGAATTTCGCTCCTGTGGTGGCTACACAGTTCTCACCTACTAGAGGGACGCAGGTTCAGGATTCAGGACTGGGTTCTAGTAACCACGGATGCAAGTCTCCGAGGCTGGGGAGCAGTCACACAGGGGTAAAGCTTCCAAGGAAGATGGTCAAGTCAAGAAACTTGTCTTCACATAAACATTCTGGAGTTGAGAGCCATTTACAATGGCCTTCTACAAGCGGTGCATCTTCTTCAAGATCAACCCGTACAGATCCAGTCGGACAGTGTATCAGCAGTTGCGTACATAAACCGTCAGAGCGGGACGAAAAGCAGAGCGGCGATGGCAGAGGTGACAAAAATCCTCCTCTGGGCAGAAAGACATGCAAGAGCTCTGTCAGCAATTTTCATTCCAGGAGTGGACAACTGGGAAGCAGGCTTCCTCAGCAGACACTATCTCCATCCAGGAGAATGAGGCCTCCACCAAGAAGTCTTCGCAGAGGTGACAGGTCTTTGGGGAGTTCCTCAAGTAGACATGATGGCATCTCGTCTCAGCAAGAAGCTTCAGAGATATTGTTCCAGGTCGAGAGACCCTCAAGCAATAACAGTGGAGGCACTAGTGACCCAGTTGGTTTTTCGGTCGGTGTATGTCTTCCCTCCACTTCCACTAATACCAAAAGTTCTCAAGATCATAAGAAGAACAAGGGTTCGAGCGATCCTCGTTGTCCCGGACCGGCCAAGGAGGTCTTGGTATCCAGATCTTCAGGAATTACTCATAGAAGATCCTCTGCCTCTTCCTCTTCGTGAGGACCTGCTGCAGCAGGGGCCGTGCGTATATCAAGACTTACCGTGGCTGCGTTTGATGGCATGGCTGTTGAGCGCCGGATCCTAGCCCAGAAGGGTATTCCCAAAGAAGTCATTCCCACTCTGATTCAGGCCAGGAAAGGGGTAACGTCTAAACATTACCACCGTATTTGGAGAAAATGTGTCTTGGTGTGAATCCAAGAAGGCTCCAACGGAAGAGTTTCAGTTAGGACGTTTTCTCCATTTTCTTCAGGCGGGTGTGGATGCAAGCCTACGATTGGGTTCAATCATGGTCCAGATTTCGGCCTTGTCCGTTTTCTTTTAAACACAATTGGCCTCCCTTCCAGAAGTTCAGACCTTCGTGAAAGGGGTTCTGCACATCCAACCTCCATTTGTGCCTCCTGTGGCACCATGGGATCTTAACGTGGTTTTGCAGTTCCTTCCTTCAATCGGATTGGTTTGAACCTCTCCAGGAGATAGAATTGAAGTTTCTCACTTGGAAAGTGGTCATGCTGTTGGCCTTGGCAACCGCAAGAAGGGTGTCTGAGTTAGGGGCCTTGTCTGACAAGAACCTGTACTTGATTTTCCATGAAGATAGGGCTGAGTTAAGAACTCGTCAGCAATTTCTTCCTAAGGTGGTTTCTTCTTTCCATATAAACCAACCTATTGTGGTGCCAGTGGCTACTGACACCTTAGCTGGTTCAAAGTCTCTCGATGTGGTCAGAGCTTTGAAAATTTATGTTGTAACAGCTCGAATAAGGAAAACAGAGGCTCTGTTTGTCCTGTATGCTCCCAACAAGACTGGGTGTCCTGCTTCTAAGCAGACTATTGCACGCTGGATCAGAGGTACGATTCAGCACGCTCATTCTACGGCAGGATTGCCGGTACCGAATTCAGTGACTGGGAAGGTGGGCTCATCCTGGGCGGCTGCCCAGGGAGTCTCGGCGTTACAGCTTTGCCGAGCAGCTACTTGGTCAGGGGCAAACACGTTTGCTAAGTTTTACAAGTTTGACACCTTGGCTGATGAGGACCTACAGTTTGGTCAATCGGTGATGCAGGGTCATCCACACTCTCCCGCCCGTACTGGAGCTTTGGTATAATCCCATGGTACTGAAGTGGACCCCAGCATCCTCTAGTACGTATGAGAAAACAGGATTTTACTATCTACTGGTAAATCCTTTTCTCCTGGTCCGTAGAGGATGCTGGGCACCCAGCCCAGTGCGTACTTTACCTGCAGTTTATTATTTTGTTGAAAATGTTTTCAGCACGGTTGTTGAAATGTTCATGCCCATTGGCATGTGTTTTGTTGAATGCCATGTGTGCGGCATGGTTGAAGTGTGAGCTGGTATGAATCTCACCATTAAATTAAAAGTAAATCCTTTCCTCGAAATGTCCGTCTCCCTGGGCACAGTTCCTATACTGAGGTCTGGAGGAGGGGCATAGAGGGAGGAGCCAGTTCACACTCTAGAAAAGTCTTAAAGTGCCCATGGCTCCTGCGGAACCGTCTATACCCCATGGTACTGAAGTGGACACCAGCATCCTCTACGGACTAGGAGAAAAGGATTTACCGGTAGGTTTTAAAATCCTGTTTTTACACCATGTCCTGTGTCCCACCACCACAACTCCTATACTTCACTATATATAATGAACTATTAGCTATAGCACCACCTGCCCTGCTAAAACAGCTCTGACCCATTGAAGCGTGGACTTCACAAGACCTCTGAAGGTGTCAGGTGATATCTGGCACCAATACTTTAGCAGCAGATTCTTTAAATCCTGTAAGATGTGAGGTGTCCATGGCTCAGACTTGTTTTTCCAGTACATCCCAAGATGCTCGATCGGCTTGAGATCTGGGGAAATTTGGAGGCCAAATCATCACCTTGAACTCTGCCATAAACCTCAAACCATTCCTGAACACCTTTTGCAGTGTGTCAGGATGCATTATCCTGCTGAAAGAGGCTACTGCCATCAGGGTTATACCATTGCCATGAAGTGGTGTACTTAGCCCTCAAAAATGTTTAGGTCGGTGATACATGTGAAAGTAACATTCACATGAATGCCAGGACCCACGTTTCCCAGCAGAACATTGCCCAGACCATCACACTGTTAGCTTGTCTTCTCATTGTCCATCCTGGTGCCATCTCTTTCCCAGGTAAGCAATGCACACCACCTAGCTGTCCACATGATGTAAAATAAAATGTGATTCATCAGACCAGGCCACCGTCTTCTGTTGATTTCTCCATGGTCCAGTTCAGATGTACAAGTTGCCCATTGTAGGCGCTTTCGGTGGTGGATAGGGGTCAGCATGGGAACTCTGGCTGGACTGTGGCTCCACAGACACATTTCTCATGTACAGCAAGCTGCGATAGTGGGTGTCCTGATACCATTCTATTACATAATAAGGCAGGGAAATGGAAAGCCTGAGCACTGGTACAGTACCCTCTCAATAAAAGAATATAGGTAGGTTATTCCACTGGTGCTAAAATGATTCCATTATAAAGTAATACCGTGGAGCTGCTCTCATGAGCGTAATATTAAGTACATAAAGAGAAGAGTATCATCTAACAATTTTTTGTGCAAAAGTGTATAAAACTTATCATTTATCTGTCTATTCATCTGTGAATATCAAATGAGATATAAAAATCTCAGATGAACAACCCCAAACACTCACATACAGATGTTTCTTCTTACAACTTTGCTCCAATGTGCTACACTTAACGCGTGAGTGCAGCATGACCTGTTTTTCACAGAGCGTCTTTTTTTGCATTTTTCTCATACGTCCTAGAGGATGCTGGGGACACCATAAGAACCATGGGGGTATAGATGGGATCCGCAGGAGACATGGGCACTTTAAGACTTTGAAAGGGGTGTGAACTGGCTCCTCCCTCTATGCCCCTCCTCCAGACTCTAGTTTAGAATCTGTGCCCAGGCAGACTGGATGCACACTGAGGAGCTCTACCTAGTTTCTCGGAAAATACTTTGTTAGGTTTTTTATTTTGAGGGAGCACTGCTGGCAACAGTCTCCCTGCATCGTGGGACTTAGGGGAGAGAAGTCAGACCTACTTCCAGTGAGTTTAAAGGCTCTGCTTCTTGGCTACAGGACACCATTAGCTCCTGAGGGTTTGGAACACTAGGTACGCCTAGGGGTTCATTCCCAGAGCCCGCCGTCACCCCCCTTGCAGAGCCAGAAGTCAGAAGACAGGTGAGTAGAAGAAGATAGAAGACTTCAGTGACAGCTTCTGAGGTACCGCACAGCGATCGCGCTGCGCGCCATGCTCCCACATCCAGCAGCACTACAGGGTGCGGGGGGGAAGGGGGGTTCCCTGGACAGCGGGCAGCATAAAACTCCTCATTTGAGATTGGCAAAATGTGATTGAAGTGCCTAGGCACTAAATCCTTACCCCCGCCAGTATAATTATTTTGAAAAATAGAGGGGGCTGAAGCGCGCCATGAAGGGGGCGGGGCTTAGCCCTCAGCTCTCATCAGCGCCATATTCTCTTCACAGAGCTGCAGAGACGCTGGTCCTTCCTCACCACTGCTGTACAAGTAACAGGGTGCAAAACGGGAAGGGGGTGGCACAGTTAATTTGGTGCTAAAATAAGTTATTATAAAAGAGCTGCAGGGTCTGAGGCATTATATTATAGTTTCAGAACCGGGATAAGCGCTGGGTTGTGAGCTGGCAAACTGCCTCTGTGTTTCTCTGACAGGCTTTACTGTGGGTCTGTCCCCTTTTTGCCCAGTGTGTCTGTGGGTGTCGGTACACGTGTGTTGGCATGTCTGAGGCTGAGTGCTCTTCCCAGGAGGAGACTGTTAGGGGCAGAAACTGCTGTGGGAGTGACCCTGTCTACGCCGCCGACTCCTGATTGGGTAAATGTGTTGAATGCTTTAAATGCTAATGTGGCGCTTATTAATAAGAGATTAGATAAATCTGAGTCTCAGAACCAGACATGGAAGAAATCTGTGGAGGATGTGTTATCACAGGTCCAGACCCCCTCGGGTCACATAAACGTTCGTTTGCTCAGTTGGCAGACACAGATACCGACACGGACACTGACTCCAGTGTCGACTATAGTGATACCAGATTGGCCCTAAAATTGGCAAAGAGCATTCAGTACATGATTGTGGCAATAAAAGATGTGTTGCATATCACTGATGACCCTGCTGTTCCTGATAATAGGGTCTGTATGAATAAGGGTAAGAAACCTGAGGTAACGTTTATCATGGACTGAATGTCCTTTTTGAAAAAATGTGGGAAAATTCTGACAAAAAGTTTCTGATTCCCAAAAGGATTCAGATGGCGTATCCGTTCCCCCCTGGGGATAGAGAAAAGTGGGAGTCACCACCCATTGTGGACAAGGTTCTATCACGGTGGTCTAAAAAGGTGGCTTTACCATCTCCTGACACGGCAGCCTTAAGGATCCTGCGGATCGTAGACAGGAAAATACGTTAAAATCAATTTACGTCACCACAGGTACACTACTCAGACCAACCATTGCATCTGTGTGGGTGAGAAGTGCTGTCGAAAAGTGGGCAGATAACTTGTCATCTGATATAGATACCCTAGATAGGGATAGCATCCTTTTAACGCTGGGTTATATCAGGGACGCTGCAGCCTACCTAAAGGAAGCGGCGAGAGATATTGGCCTTTTGGGATCAAAAGTCAATGCCATGGCGGTTTCAGCTAAGAGGGCATTGTGGATTCATCAGTGGAATGCTGATGCCGACTCAAAGAAAAATATGGAATCTCTCCCATATAAAGGTGGTGTCTTGTTTTGGTGAAGGTCTCGCTGATTTGGTATCTACGGCTACCGCGGGTAAGTCGTCATTTTTGCCTTATGTCCCTCCACAACAAAAGAAAGCTCACCACTTGCAGATGCAGTCCTTTCGGCCAAATAAATACAAAAAAGGCCTAGGTTATTTCTTCCTTGCTAATAGAGGAAAAGGTAAAAGATCTCCGGCCGTGGCAGGTTCTCAGGAGCAGAAGTCCTCCCCGGCTTCTGCCAAATCCACCGCATGACGCTGGGGCTCCTCTGCGGGAGTCCGCACCGGTGGGGGCACGTCTCAAGCTCTTCAGTCAATTCTGGGCTCGTTCGGCCCTGGACCCATGGATTTTAATAATAGTGTCCCAGGGGTACAAACTGGAGTTTCAAGACGTTCCCCCTCAACGATTTTTCAAATCGGCCTTACCAGCTTCTCTTCCGAACAGGGAGGTAGTATGCGATGCAATACAAAAGTTGTGTCTGAATCAAGTCATTATCAGGGTTCCCCCGTCACAACAGGGAGAAGGCTTTTATTCGAGCCTGTTTGTGGTCCTGAAACCGGACGGCTCGGTCAGACCAATTCTGAACCTAAAGTCCCTAAGTCTTTACCTAAGAAAATTCAAATTCAAGATGGAATCTCTCTGAGCAGTGATCTCCAGTCTGGAGGAAGGGGATTTCATGGTGTCGGTCGACATAAAGGATGCCTGCTTACACGTCCCCATATATCCTCCACATCAGGCTTACCTGAGGCTTGCTATTCAGGATTGTCATTACCAATTTCAGACGTTGCCGTTTGGTCTGTCCGCGGCTCCGAGGATTTTCACCAAGGTAATGGCGGAAATGATGGTTCTCCTTCGCAAGCAAGGAGTCACAATTATCCCTTACTTGGACGATCTCCTGATAAAGGCGAGATCCAAAGACAAGCTGGAGCAGGACATTGCGCTCTCCCTGACAGTTCTGCAACAACATGGTTGGCTCCTAAACTTGCCGAAGTCACAGTTGAATCCGACAAAACGGCTGTTTTTGGGAATGATTCTGGACACAGAATTACAGAGAGTTTTTTTCTTCCAGAAGAGAAGGCTCTGGAAATTCAGAGTTTGGTCAAACAAATTCTGAAACCAGCGAGAGTATCAATCCATCAATGCACTCGATTGCTGGGGAAGATGGTGGCGGTCTACGAGGCCATTCAATTTGGCAGATTCCATGCCAGAGTGTTTCAGTTGGACATATTGGACAAGTGGTCCGGATCCCATCTGCACATGTACTGGAAAATAATCCTGTCCTCCAAGACCAGAATCTCGCTCCTGTGGTGGCTGCAGAGCTCTCGCCTCCTAGAAGGACGCAGGTTCGGGATCCAGGACTGGATCCTAGTAACCACGGATGCGAGTCTCTGAGGCTGGGGAGCAGTCACACAGGGGGAAACCTTCCAGGGAAAATGGTCAAGCCAGGAAGTTTGTCTACACATAAACGTTGTAGAGTTAAGGGCCATTTGCAACGGCCTTCTTCAAGCGGAACGTCTTCTTCGCAATCTGCCCGTCCTAATACAGTCGGACAATATAACAGCAGTAGCGCACATAAACCGCCAGGGCGGAACAAAGAGCAGAGCGGCAATGGCAGAGACCACAAAGGTTCTCCGCTGGGCGGAAAGACATACAAGCGCTCTGTCAGCAATCTTCATTCCGGGAGTGGACAACTGGGAAGCAGACTTCCTCAGTAGACACGATCTCCATGCAGGAGAGTGGGGTCTACATCAAGAGGTCTTCACAGAAGTGACAAGTCTTTGGGGAATTCCTCAAATAGACAGGATGGCATCTCGCCTCAACAAGAAACTTCAGAGATATTGTTCCAGGTCAAGGGACCCTCAAGCAATAGCAGTGGACACGCTGGTGATACCATGGGTGTTTCAGTCGGTGTATGTGTTCCCTCCGCTTCCACTCATTCCAAAGGTGCTAAAGATCATAAGAAGAACAAAGGTTCAGGCGATCCTCATTGTTCCAGACTGACCAAGGAGGGCATGGTATCCAGATCTTCAGGAATTACTCATAAGAGATCCCTGGCCTCTTTCTCCACGAGAGGATCTGTTACAGCAGGGGCCGTGCGTATATCACGACTTACCGCGGCTACGTTTGACGGCTTGTCGGTTGAACGCCGGATCCTAGCCCGAAAGGGTATTCCCAGTGAAGTCATTCCCACTCTTCTTCAGGCTAGAAAAAGAGTAACATCTAAACATTATCACCGTTTTTGGAGAAAAATTGTCTTTGTGTGAATCTAAGAAGGCTCCTACGGCAGAATTTCAGCTAGGGCGTTTTCTCCATTTCTTGCAAGCAGGTGTGGATGCGGGCCTAAAGTTAGGCTCGATTTAAAGTACAAATTTCGGCCTTATCGGTTTTCTTTCAAAAACAATTGGCCTCCCTTCCAGAAGTTCAGACTTTCATGAAAGGCGTTTTGCACATCCAACCTCCATTTGTGCCCCCAGTGGCACCATGGGATCTTAACGTGGTGTTGCATTTCCTTCAATCACATTGGTTTGAACCTTTACAGAAGGTAGAGTTGAAATTTCTCACTTGGAAAGTGGTCATGCTATTGGCCTTCGCATCCGCAAGGCGGGTGTCTGAGTTAGCGGCTTTGTCTCACAAGAGCCCTTATTTAATCTCCATGAAGATAGAGCAGAGTTGAGGACTTGTCAACAATTTCTGCCGAAGGTGGTTTCATCGTTCCACATGAACCAGGCTATTGTTGTACCGGTGGCTACTGACGCCTTCGCGGAGTCAAAATCTCTCGACGTTGTCAGGGCCTTAAAGATTTATGTCACCAGAACGGCTCAACTTAGGAAAACAGAAGCTCTGTTTGTCCTGTATGCTGCCAACAAGATTGGGACGCCTGCTTCCAAGCAGACTATTGCGCGCTGGATCTGTAATATGATTCAGCATGCTCATTCTTCTTGCCGTTACTGAAATCAGTGAAGGCCCACTCTACCAGAAAGGTGGGCTTATCCTGGGCGGCTGCCCAGGGGGTCTCAGCATTACAACTTTGCCAAGCAGCTACTTGGTCGGGTTCAAACACTTTTGCGAAATTTTACAAATTTGATACCCTGGCTGATGAGGACCTCATGTTTGGTCAATCGGTGCTGCAGAGTCATCCGCACTCTCCCACCCGTTTTGGAGCTTTGGTATAAACCCCATGGTTCTTATGGTGTCCCCAGCATCCTCTAGGACGTATGAGAAAATAGGATTTTAATACCTACCGGTAAATCCTTTTCTCTTAGTCCGTAGAGGATGCTGGGCGCCCATGCCAGTGCGGACTCTATCTGCAGTTATTAGTTATGTTTACACATGGGTTGTGTTATGTTATAGTCAGCCTGTTGCTGACATTGTTCATGCCGTTGACTGGAGTTCTGTTAAATGCCATGTTGTACGGCGTGTTTGAGGTGTGAGCTGGTATGTATCTCACCTTAGTTTAACAATAAATCCTTTGCCTCGAAATGTCCGTCTCCCTGGGCACAGTTCCTATAACTGGAGTCTGGAGGAGAAGCATCGAGGGAGGAGCCAGTTCACACCCCTTTCAAAGTCTTAAAGTGCCCATGTCTCCTTGCGGATCCAGTCTGTACCCCACGGTTCTTATGGTGTCCCCAGCATCCTCTACGGACTAAGAGAAAAGGATTTACCGGTAGGTATTAAAATCCTATTTTTTTTCTTAGACACAATGTAATGTATTAGGATGCACCAGCAGCTTCTGCTGATTAAAATGATATGCAGAATGCCTATATTCTCTGTGTGACTGTATTTGTATACAGAATGCTATGCTACAGTTTCATTTCAGATGCAGATAAAGCCGCTATTACACAGAATATAGGCATTCTGCATATCATTTTAATCAGCTGAAGCTGCTTGTGCGTCCTATTGCATTTCATTGTGTCTAAGATGCATTTTGTGGCAGAAGACGCAAAAAAGACGCTCGGTGCTACAGAGTCCTGCCACGGCATGGCGCGACTTGAAGGCCTGTTGAGCGTGACTGCAGCAATGATGTAAGAGGACACAACTGTATAACAAATATGTAATGTACTCTAATAAATAGAGATAAAAGATCAGTGTAATAAACCTGGGATGCTGACAATGTGCACTCCTAGGTTAAAGGTACATTTACCAAGATACGGACCTTAGGTCACAAGCACTGCAGGTATTGATATCAAGAACAGTGGCCAACACACATGCAGTATGTAACATAACAGGCAGTGTAAGTGTGGATACACACCTGAACCATGTTGGCGCAATATGTTTCTGGCCAAATCAGAACAACTTATCGGCCAGATCGTACAGTTATTGTTTACTTGCTGACAAATATATCTAACCCCTTGACAGGTGCCATCCTAATCAATATTATTCACTTCACCTGTCAGTGGTTTTAATGTTATGTCCCATCGGTGTGTGTGTGTGTGTGTGTATAACCTCCAAGCCACAATTCAAATCTAGGCATTGTATTAGGCTAGCAAAAAGAACAGTTGAAAAAATAGTATTCTTTAGTTTGCCGTATGACATATATGTTATACTGCTATAAGGCGTGTGTCCTGTTTGCCACTGCACATCAGAGACCTAGTGTGAGTCCCCTCCATCCTTTTACATCTCTCACTGGCTGCCTGTTGGGCACAGCTTCACTAAGTTCTCCCCCAATTTGCACTTGCAGCTGACGGCCCACCACACTTGCAGCGAAAGGGATCGTATGAGAACAGACAAAATACTGCTGACTAGTGACCTTAAGATCTTTGTGTTGTCCAACAGGGTAATAATGGCACAATGGTTCTGGTGAGAAAATAAAAATTATGCAACTAAAACAAAACAAAGAAAGTGTAGTATGAATAAGCGCTGTGTCATTCTCATAGTGAGCCAAGCTGGTAAAACTCCAGAAATTTTGTTGTGTTCATTCAATACCATGTAACACTGCTCTTACTGAAAATGAAATAGCCTGTAGAATCTGTAACTACAAGCCTACATTTTGATATTAAAATGATTACTTTTTTCCCTCCTCCCCCTTTTTATTCTTGAAAGACTTGAAGAGGAATGATTACACGCCTGACAAAGTGATATTTCCTCAGGATGAAAATACAGAAACATCGACTGATCCTGATAATTCCACCAAAGAGTCCAATTCTATTCGGCTGATGCTGTAACTTGGAAACCAGAAGTTGTTGACTGTTCTCAACCCTGACTCTAAAAAAAAAAATGAGAGGGGTATTGCACACATGTGCGTGCTGCTAGAAGTCATGACTATCTTCTTTTTAATACACACTTAGTGACGTAAATACCTTACCTGTAAGGTGCCGCCGTCGGCATGAGCCTGAGTGTTTGCTGTCTGCGTCTCCAGCTTTCGTTATACTGCAGCTCCAGAATGCCTTGTTCTTAAACAAATGGAGTGATACAGGATGCCTTCCTATTGGCTGCCCACCCATAATGAATTCTGCCTGTGGGTGCATTTTTAAAGAACGACTTGTCGACTTTATGGAACATAATGAAATGGTAACTTGAGTTTTAACTGTATATAGTGGCTATCGTTTTATACATTTCAATTATATTATTTGATTAGTAAAGTCGTGATCGGCTGATTATTATTGTATAATAGAGGAAGAGGGAGAAACTGTCCCTTCAAGTGTTGCCTTGTAAAGAGAAGTGCTTTCTTGTATATTATGTCTGCTTAGAAGATACATCTTCCAAAGACCTCAAACTGTACAACTTGTATATCAAATGAGAATGTACAAAATCTTATTCATTTTTTTTTTTTTTCCAATGTATTTAAACTTTGTGTACAAAGATCTTTTATTGTTATGTGGTACCTGTTTTAATGAATTACTAAGTGGTTGTAAATTATGGGGCACTGCAATGCAACTTGGCCAATGAATTGTAACATAATATTTCCAATGTTGAGCGTTTGTCTAGAAACTATTAGAGGTACTAAATGCAGGTTTTAACTACAGAACAAATATAGGGGGGAATTCAATTACAGGCGAAGACATTTGCCTGGCCGAATCAGTGAGGTAAGAGCAGCACTTTATGGCAGCCCAAACTGGTACAAAAATTGCTCCTAGCCCCAAATGGTAAGAGCACTTTTGTCAGGATTGGTCCAGCCGAGGGGTGCAAGATGTGGTGCCATTGCTGGCATTTAAACGCCACGGCAATTCGCACCCTTCGCTCGCAATTGAATTTCCACCCATAAAGTTCTATACATTTTTACTCTGTAGTGTATCTTATAGATACAATACTTATTAAGGCACGAACAAATTAGCTGTTAAAATTGTTTTATGTTACTGGGAAAAATGAAATATACTGTATACATTTTATATATCATTTAAATCTTAATCTAAATAAATTTATTCTTCAAATATTTGCAGTTTTGTGTTTTCAATACTACAGTAACCTATAATCATTTATAATCTAAAACATTGGGGTTTTTTTTAAAGTAAAACCTTATTAGAGTTTATAAATAAGTGCCAAAAAAACAACTTGCATAGTCAACAAACTGATAAGAGCAGAACATGAAAGAAGCACAATACTGAACAGAGAGCCAATCTCTTACAATCATAATATATTGAAATGGTAAGAACGCAAAGCAACATGTCATGGGAGTATCACAATTATACTGAGTCTGAGAAAAAGATCCAACAACCCACAAAACAACAAATCTAACTAGAGTAACAATAGAAACAAAAGGTGCAAGGATTAGGTCAAGTGCAGTATATAACTCTCGTTGTTAAAGTAGAGGCAGCAGATCAGGAGGAGTAGGGCATCACCCTCAGGTGACTTGGGTGTAGTGAATAAAGTCCATTCAGGCTCAACTCCCAGAATACTTAAGACATCAGAGTTTGCTAGGAGGTAGAAGCAAGCTAAATATAAAAATCTATTCGTTGTACGGGTTGCTATCGGGATCTCGGCGCTTGGGATGCCGGCAGTGCGAATACAGACAGCAGCACCCCGACAAGCAGGATCCAGACTGTGTCTGGAAGGTAACTATGCTAGCCCTCCCCTTCTACCCCCATAACCCTCATTTCTCTAATGTCTTAGTGGATGCTGGGGACTCCGTAAGGACCATGGGGAATAGACGGGCTCCGCAGGAGACTGGGCCCTCTAAGAAAGATTTAGTACTATTGGTGTGCACTGGCTCCTCCCTCTATGCCCCTCCTCCAGACCTCAGTTAGAATCTGTGCCCGGCCAGAGCTGGGTGCTTTTAGTGGGCTCTCCTGAGCTTGCTAATAAGAAAGTATTTTAGTTAGGTTTTTTATTTTCAGAGAGCTTCTGCTGGCAACAGACTCTCTGCTACGTGGGACTGAGGGGAGAGAAGCAAACCTACTAACTGCGGCTAGGTTGCGCTTCTTAGGCTACTAGACACCATTAGCTCCAGAGGGTTCGAACACAGGATCTTAACCTTGGTCGTCCGTTCCCGGAGCCGCGCCGCCGTCCCCCTCGCAGAGCCAGAAGACAGAAGCCGGCAGAAGCAAGAAGTCATCGAAATCGGCGGCAGAAGACTCCTGTCTTCATATGAGGTAGCGCACAGCACTGCAGCTGTGCGCCATTGCTCCCACACTAACCCACACACTCCGGTCACTGTGGGGTGCAGGGCGCAGGGGGGGGTGCGCCCTGGGCAGCAATTAAGTACCTCCTGGCAAAAGCAGCATATATACAGTTGGACACTGTTATATGCATGAGCCCCCGCCATTAATTTTACACAAAATCGCGGGAGAAGCCCGCCGCTGAGGGGGCGGGGCCTTCTTCCTCAGCACTCACCAGCGCCATTTTATCTCCACAGCTCCGCTGAGAGGAAGCTCCCCAGGCTCTCCCCTGCACGATAGAGAGGGTGAAAAAGAGAGGGGGGGGCACATAAATTTGGCGTAAAAACAATATATACAGCAGCTACTGGGTTAACACTAAGTTACTGTGTGATTCCTGGGTCATATAGCGCTGGGGTGTGTGCTGGCATACTCTCTCTCTGTCTCTCCAAAGGGCCTTGTGGGGGAACTGTCCTCAAATAGAGCATCCCCTGTGTGTGTGGTGTGTCGGTACGTGTGTGTCGACATGTCTGAGGTAAAAGGCTTCCCTAAGGAGGAGATAGAGCAAATGTGTGTGAGAGGGTGTCTCCGTCTACAACGCCGACACCTGTTTGGATATGTGTAAGTGCTGAGGTGAATTTATTGCACAAAAGATTAGAGAACAGACAGGAAATCTACCCATGTCTGTCCCTGTGTCTCAGAGACCTTCAGAGTCTCACAATGCTCACTATCCAAAATAATAGACACTGATATCGACACGGAGTTTGACTCCAGTGTCGACTACGATACTGCAAAGTTACAGCCAAGATGGCTGAAAGGTATTCAATATATGATTATTGTAATAAAAGATGATTTGCATATCACTGATGACTCATCTGTCCCTGACACAAGGGTACACATGTTAAGGGGAAGAAAGCTGAGGTAAATTTCCCTCCTCTCATGAGGAAAGAGAGCGTGAATCTCCAGACAAGAGATTGCAGCTTCCCACAAAAAATTCTCAGGCAGTATCCTTTCCCCACTAGGGCCAGGATGTGATGGGAATCTTCCCCTAGGGTGTCCTGTTAACACAGAAGGTAGCACTAGCTATTCTCAGGGATCCTGCAGATAGCGTGCACATTCTAGTATACTACTCAGACCGGCGATTGTGTCGGCATGGGTTTATAGCGCTGTGGCAGCGTGGACAGGTACCTTATCAGCAGAGATTGAGACCCTAGTATGCATATAGATATATATATATATATATGTATGTATATATGTATATATAGAGATATATATATTAAAGATGCTGTCTTAAGTGATAGATATATATATATAAAACATGCCCAAAGAGACATGAGTATACTGGGTCCTAGAGTCAAAGCTATGTCGATTTCTGCTTGACGTGTCCTGTAGAATATGCAATGGACAGATGATGCCGACTTAAGAGGCATGTGGAAGGCTGAGGATTGTGTGGAAAAGGGTTCTCGGACCTGGTCTACACAGCTATAGCTGGTAATTCTGATATTTTGCCTTATATTCCTGCACAGCCTAGGAAAGCACGACATTATCAAATGCAGCCTTTCGAATAAAGAAACAAGAAAGTCCGAGGTGCGTCCTTTCTTGCCAGAGGCGGGGGCACAGGAAAGAAGCTGCACAACACAGCTAGTTCCCAGGAACAAAAGTCCTCCCCGGCCTCTACAAAAATCCACCGCAAGGCGGAGCTAGGCCCGGTCGGGGCACGCCTTCGTCAGTTCAGCCACAAGTGGGTTCACTCCCTGTTAGATCCCTGGGCAATAGATATTGTGTCTCAGGGATACAAGCTGGACTTTGAGAAGATGCCCCCTCACCGACGGCCCTGCCGGATTCCCCCCACGAGAGGGAAACAGTGTTAACTGCAATTCATAAATTGTATCTTCAACAGGTGGTGGTCAAGGTTCCCCTCCTTCAACAAGGAGGGGGTTATTATTCGACCATGTTGTAGTCCCGAAACCAGACGGTTCGGTCAGACCCATATTGAATTTAAAATCCCTGAACATATACCTGAAAGGGTTCAAGTTCAAGATGGAATCGCTAAGAGCGGTTATTGCAAGCCTGAAAGGGGGAGATTTTATGGTGACTCAGGACATAAAGGATGCATACCTTCATGTCCCCATTTATCCACCTCATCAGGCGTACCTCAGAATTGCGGTACGGGATGGTCATTACCAATTTCAGACGTTGCCGTTTGGTCTCTCCACGGCCTTGAGAATATTCACCAAGGTAATGGCGGAAATGATAGTGCTCCTGCGGAAGCAAGGTGTCACTATTATCACGTACTTGGACGATCTCCTCATAAAAGCGAGATCAAGAGAGCAGTTGCTGAACAGCGTATCACTTTCTCTGGAAGTGAAACGGCAACACGGCTGGATTCTATATATTCCAAAGTCGCAGTTGGTTCTTACAGCTCATCTGCCTCTCGTAGGCATGATCCTAGACACAGACCAGAAAAGGGTTTATCTCCCGATAGAGAGAGCTCAGAAGCTCGTGACACTGGTCAGGAATCTATTAAAACCAAAACAGGTGTCAGTGCATCACTGCACTCGAGTCCAGGGAAGGAGGGTGGCATCATACGAGGCCATTCCCTTCGGCAGGTTCCATAGGAGGACCTTCCAATGGGACTTACTGGACAAGTGGTCCGGATCACATCTTCGGATGCATCGGTTAATCACCCTATCCCCCAGAGCCAGGGTGTCTCTCTGGTGGTGACTGCAGAGTGCTCACCTTCTCGAAGGTCGCAGATTCGGCATTCAGGACTGGGTCCTGGTGACCACGGATGCAAGCCTCCGAGGGTGGGGGGCAGTCACACAGGTAAGAAATTTCCAAGGGCTGTGGTCAAGGCAGGAGACTTGCCTTCACATCAATATCCTGGAACTAAGGGCCATATACAACGCCCTAAGTCAAGCGGAGACCCTGCTTCGCGACCAACCGGTTCTGATCCAGTCAGACCGCAGTGGCTCATGTAAACCGCCAAGGCGGCACAAGGAGCAGGGTGGCGATGGTAGAAGCCACCAGAATTCTTCGCTGGGCGGAGAATCACGTAAGCGCACTGTCAGCAGTGTTCATTCCGGGAGTGGACAACTGGGAAGCAGACTTCCTCAGCAGGCACGACCTCCACCCGGGAGAGTGGGGACTTCATCAGGAAGTCTTCACGCAGATTGCAAATCGATGGGAACTGCCACAGGTGGACATGATGGCGTCCCGCCTCAACAAAAAGCTAAAAAGGTATTGCGCCTGGTCAAGGGACCCTCAGGCTATGGCTGTGGATGCACTAGTAACACCGTGGGTGTTCCAGTCGGTCTATGTGTTTCCTCCTCTTCCTCTCATACCAAAGGTGCTGAGAATTGTAAGAAGAAGAGGAGTGAGAACAATACTCATTGTTATGGATTGGCCAAGAAGGACTTGGTACCCGGACCTGCAAGAAATGCTCACAGAGGACCCATGGCCTCTGCCTCTCAGACAGGACCTGTTGCAACAAGGGCCCTGTCTGTTTCAAGACTTACCGCGGCTGCGTTTGACGGCATGGCGGTTGAACGCCGGATCCTAGCTGAAAAAGGCATTCCGGATGAAGTTATTCCTATGCTGATAAAGGCTAGGAAGGACGTGACAGCAAAGCATTATCACCGTATATGGCGAAAATATGTTGCTTGGTGTGAGGCCAGGAAGGCCCCTACAGAGGAATTCCAGCTGGGTCGATTCCTGCACTTCCTACAGTCAGGAGTGACTATGGGCCTAAAATTAGGGTCCATAAAGGTCCAGATTTCGGCCCTTTCCATTTTCTTTCAAAAAGAACTGGCTTCACTGCCTGAGGTTCAGACGTTTGTTAAGGGAGTGCTGCATATTCAGCCCCCTTTTGTGCCACCAGTGGCACCTTGGGATCTTAACGTGGTGTTGGGTTTCCTGAAATCCCACTGGTTTGAGCCACTTAAGACTGTGGAGCTAAAGTATCTCACGTGGAAAGTGGTCATGCTATTGGCTTTAGCTTCGGCTAGGCGTGTGTCAGAATTGGCGGCTTTGTCATGTAAAAGCCCCTATCTGGTTTTCCATATGGACAGGGTAGAATTGCGGACTCGTCCGCAATTTCTGCCAAAGGTGGTGTCATCCTTTCATTTGAACCAACCTATTGTGGTGCCTGCGGCTACTTGTGACTTGGAGGATTCCAAGCTGTTTGACGTAGTCCGGGCTTTGAAGATTTATGTAGCCAGAATGGCTGGAGTCAGGAAGACTGACTCGCTGTTTATCCTGTATGCATCCAACAAGCTGGGTGCTCCTGCTTCAAAGCAAACTATTGCTCGCTGGATCTGTAACACGATTCAGCAGGCTCATTCTGCGGCTGGATTGCCGCATCCAAAATCAGTGAAAGCCCATTCCACAAGGAAGGTGGGCTCTTCTTGGGCGGCTGCCCGAGGGGTCTCGGCATTACAGCTTTGCCGAGCTGCTACTTGGTCGGGTTCAAACACCTTTGCAAAATTCTACAAGTTTGATACCCTGGCTGAGAAGGACCTTGTGTTTGCCCATTCGGTGCTGCAGAGTCATCCGCACTCTCCCGCCCGTTTGGGAGCTTTGGTATAATCCCCATGGTCCTTACGGAGTCCCCAGCATCCACTAGGATGTTAGAGAAAATAAGATTTTACTCACCGGTAAATCTATTTCTCGTAGTCCGTAGTGGATGCTGGGCGCCCGTCCCAAGTGCGGACTTTCTGCAATATGTGTATATAGTTATTGCTTAATAAAGGGTTATGTTATGTTGGCATCCATTGGTTGATGCTCTGTTGTTTGTTCATACTGTTAACTGGGTAAGTTTGTCACAAGTTATACGGTGTGATTGGTGTGGCTGGTATGAGTCTTACCCTGGGTTCCAAAATCCTTTCCTTGTAATGTCAGCTCAGTTTCCTTAACTGAGGTCTGGAGGAGGGGCATAGAGGGAGGAGCCAGTGCACACCAGTAGTACTAAATCTTTCTTAGAGTGCCCAGTCTCCTGCGGAGCCCGTCTATTCCCCATGGTCCTTACGGAGTCCCCAGCATCCACTACGGACTACGAGAAATAGATTTACCGGTGAGTAAAATCTTATTTTCCTACAGCCTGTCCCTATCCCTCCCCGGTGATGCCTAAACCCCCATCTCTGCTGCCTAAACCTAACCCCCCACATCCGCAGCCTTCCCCTCCCCGGTGGTGCCTAACCCTAATCCCCACACACACACACACACACTCACCTCCCAGCAGCCTAAACTTAACCTTCTCCTCCCCCCTCCCCCCCCCCCCCCCCCCCAGCAGCCTAAACCCAACCGCTCTTGCCCTCCTCCCACTTGCAGCCTGAACCCCAGAGCCGGCCCTAACCAATATGATGCCCTAGGCAAGATTTTGGCTGGTGCCCCCTAGCACCACCGCTAGTGCCGCCTCTGACCCTGCACCCCTTTCCCAGCACCATCACCCCCCACCCATAGCAGTCCCTTTTTTTGTTTTCCTACCCCCTGTAATTTAAATAAGAACAGTGGCCCTCATTCCGAGTTGTTCGCTCGGTAAAAATCTTCGCATCGCAGCGATTTTCCGCTTAATGCGCATGCGCAATGTCCGCACTGTGACTGCGCCAAGTAAATTTGCTATGCACTTAGTAATTTTACTCACGGCTTTTTCATCGGTCTGGCGATCGTAATGTGATTGACAGGAAATGGGTGTTACTGGGCGGAAACAGGCCGTTTTATGGGCATGTGGGAAAAAACGCTACCGTTTCCGGAAAAAACGCAGGAGTGGCCGGAGAAACGGAGGAGTGTCTGGGCGAACGCTGGGAGTGTTTGTGACGTCAAACCAGGAACGCCAAGCAGTGAAATGATCGCAGATGCCGAGTAAGTCTGAAGCTACTCAGAAACTGCTACGAGGTGTGTAATCGCAATATTGCGAATACTTCGTTCGCAATTTTAAGATGCTAAGATTCACTCCCAGTAGGCGGCGGCTTAGCGTGAGCAACTCTGCTAAAATCGCCTTGCGAGCGAACAACTCGGAATGACCTCCAGTGTGCACATTTGGCCTTACACATATGCCGCACATTATTAGTGCCCTTATACACATAATGACACACATAGTGCCCCTTACACATATGTTACACATTATTAATGCCCTTATACACATAATGACACATGTAGTTCCCAGCGTGAGTCAACTGGCATCTCTGCTAATGTCGGGTGCCTATTTTTTATGAAAATGCATCTTATTTGCATTGCTATGTGGCTAGGATGCACAAGCAGCTTCTGTTGAATAAACTGATATGCAGCATGCCTATATACTGTGTGAGACTGTGGCTGTATCTGCGTACGAAATGCTACACACAGAATATAGACATGCCGCATATCATTTTAATCAGCAGAAGCTGCTGGTGCCCCTAGGCATACCAGATGCCCTAGGCAATTGCCTAGTTTGCCTATACCTAGGGCCGGCTCTGCTGAACCCTAAGGACCTCCAGCAGACTTGCATTCAGGATGCCAGCAGTCTGGATTCTGGTGCCAGAAGTTTGATCCATGTTGGCATTATGACCAGTGTCGGTATTCCAACTGTCGGCATCCCGAATAACTATGCTGACTTGATCCCAGTTGAACTTGCATTTATTTTTATTTTTTTATTTCTCCTGCAGGGTCCACAGGGTATCCACAGGATACATTGGGATATGGTTGAGCGACTGCCGATCTTGCACCAATCAGTCAAAAGCTTTCTGACCTCCCAGCATACAGTGGGTCCGTCCATATATCCCCACCTCCTGGCTCAGGTAAATCAGTTTTTTGTTTGGTGCGTCAGTAGCCGGACCATGGTCTAAGGGCTGCTGATTTTTAGCAGCCATTAGCTTTTTTATTTTATTTTTATAGTCTTACTAATTTTTCTGAGTGATCTTTCTAAACAGCGTCTTATATGTACCTTAGAAAGAGTCGCTCTAACAACTCCCCGCCGGCTCGCGACAACGCTTACCCACGAGTACAGTGCTGTTTTGGCGGGCGTCTGTGTCGGATAAAACTAGCAGGTCCAGCAGACGTTACCAGGCTGTGGCCGGAGCACGGGGGGAAGGTAAGGCATCAGTTCTGCTTAGAGGGGGAACACGGACACAGCTGCACTGTTTAGGGAGAGACTACCAAACAGTCGCTGAGGCACCGAGAGTGCACCAGCGCTAGGCCTTGGGGATCATAGGCTCCAGGGGTAGCATGAGGCTGCGATCCCTAGGGTTGATGTCAGCAGTGGGGAGTCAGACGCTCTCTGACCAGTTTCCTCTGAGTCTCCCGCCATGAACTGAATTCCCGCTTCCGACCAAGATGCTGTGTACTAAGGGATCCAGTCGCAGCATAGGCAGCTGTGTGACTGGTGCGTCAGTGTTCGCTTGGGCGTGTGTGTTCACTATAGGTTCACGGAGCGGCGGTGTACATTTATTGCATCTGGATCCACTCAGCATTTGCAAACGTATTGATCGATCCTGGAAGCGGGGTAAGTCTCCCTGTATCCCACTCTCCTGAGTACTGGCTAAACAGCACTAAGTCTCTATCTACCTTTTTAGTACGAATAGTTGGATAAGTGCATAATGCATAGGAGTTTGATAATACTGTGGTTTCTTTTGCTATGCATCTGAATACGGTTAAAACTTTTTTATAAGGTAATGCATTAATATGTTTCTCCTACATACTTGAACTTTATCTGTACTTGAATATGTGCTCATATTGCTTATTATACTAATGTATAACCTGTGACTGACTGCTAGTGTGGTTGCTGACTTTGTTATAAATTCTGTCAGTTTTCTCTGTTTACTCCGATCCTCAATGCTTGTGCTAAGCAAAGTAGGGTCGGATTGTATGTCACTTTAACACATTTTAAAGTGGTTACAGTCACAAATTGTGTATTACACTGTGAAAGTGTCTGATTATTTATCATGTCTAAGAGCGGCAAAGGTGAGGACAACACACTCACAGCAGCACCGTCACTCATATCATGTTTGTCATGTAAAGCTGGGTTAACCTCTCAGGATCTGGTTCAGGATAGGTTGTGTGCAAACTGTTTTAGCTTTCACCAAGGTCTCTTGAAAAATTCAAGGCAGACGCAGGTGCAAGTTGATCCCCCATTGGCTATGTTTGCACAGACATTGGGGGTAATTCCAAGTTGATCGCAGCAGGACATTTTTTAGCAGTTGGGCAAAACCATGTGCACTGCAGGGGGACAGATATAACATGTGCAGAGAGAGTTAGATTTGGGTGTGGTGAGTTAAATCTGCAATCTAAATTGCAGTGTAAAAATAAATCAGCAAGTATTTACCCATGCACAGAAACAAAATAACCCACCCAAATCTAACTCTCTCTGCAGATGTTATATCTGCCCCCCCCCCCCCCACTCTCCCCCTGCAGTGCACATGGTTTTGCCCAACTGCTAAAAAATTTCCTGCTGCGATCAACTTGGAATTACCCCCATTATCCAGTATAGCTGAGCGGATAATTCCAACTTCTGTACCAGCGATAGGTTACACTATTAACCATTATGTGCAGCATTCCACCTGCGGTTTATCATTTCCAGCAGGGAAAGCAGTAGCCTCTCAACAGAAACAGGCTGAAAAGCTAGTGGTAAGTAAATCATTTAGACACAAAACAACATCTTCACAGTCTACACATGTTTCAGATGGGGATTCATCAGAGGACGAAGACTCTACACTCTGGTTCTGCATATGAGGATGAGGAAGGAGGTCTCAGCGCAGTGGACATATCTGAGTTGATTGCTGCAATAAAAATAAATTTTATCCTTAGAAGAATCAGTAGAGCCTGTGTTAAAATCCAAGGCACCTGTATTTAAACGTCCCAAAACAGTTTAGACTGAGTTTCCTGGATCAGAACAGCTTACGGAAATTCTGGAAGAGGATTGGGCTACGCCCAGTAAGAAATTTAGAATTCCTAGGAAATGGAATTCCAATTATCCTTTTCTGACAGTGGACTGTTTAAAGAGGGAGGTTGCCCCTAAAGTAGATACGCATGTGATTAGTTTAGTGCGAAAATCTACATTACCTCTGCCTTCAACATCATTAAATGGTGTCACGGATAGGAGAGTAGATGGTTTGCTAAAAACCATTTTTTCCCTGTCTGAGACAATCATTAGACCAGCCCTGGCCTCAGCCTGGATGGCTAAAGCAGTGGCTGCCTGGGCAGATGCATTGGAAGGGGAAATCTCAATGACATCTAGAGAGTAAATATCCCATGTGGCACATATCAATAAGGCTGCAATATTCTTGGAAGAAGCAGCCTTAGATATGGGTACTATTGCCTCTCAAGCATCAGCCTCAACAGTAGACGCTCGACGAGCAGTTTGGCTACGCGCCTGGAAAGCTGATTCAGAATCAAAAAAAGTTTTGGAGTTGTTACCTTTTACTGGAGACATTCTTTTTGGTAAAGAGTTAACCAGTATTTTGGTGTCAGAAGCAGACTCCAAGAAAGTTAAGTTTCCTTCTACTTACAAATTTAAGCCTAAAATTCCACCTTTCCGGCCCTTTCGGTGTCAAGGAAAAACAAAAGCAAAGGGTGATAGCAAACAGTCCCAGTATATCAGGTCTGGTAAGACTAAAAAGCATTGGGCAACCAGAGGACTGGCTTCTAAAACACAAGATAAGCCATCAGGCTGATGGTGCTGGCCTCCTCCTGGGGGACCCCAGGGTGGAAGGCTGACTTATTCATTTTGCACAAATCTGGCAGCAGTCTACCACAGATGCCTGGGTGCAAGAAGCAGTATCTCATGGTTATGCGTTTGCTTTCAGCAAAAACCTTTCTCAAAGGTTTTTTTGTACCAGCCCGTCTTTGGTAGAAACGAAGGGCAGGGCTTTGCAAGAGGCATTTCAGAAATTGCTTCAGTCAGGAGTAATCATTACGGTTCCTCCTGCACAACAAGGACAGGGTTTCTACTCCAACCTGTTTTTAGTCCAGAAGCCGAACGGGTCGTTCCGGACCATACTCAATCTAAAAATGCTGAACAAGTACATTTGGGTACCTCGGTTTCATATGGAGACCTTACGTTCCATCATTTTGGCTATGGAACCAGGGGATTTTATGGTATCCCTGGATATACAGAATGCTTACCTGCATGTTCCTATAGCCCTGTCCCATCAGCGCTATCTTAGGTTCCCTATCCTCCAAAAGCATTTTCAGTTCAGGCTCTTCCATTTGGTCTGTCCACAGCACCCCAGAGTATTTACCAAAATTATGGTGATTATAGCAGCTTATCTCCACTAGCAGGAGTTAAGAATATTTCCATACCTCGACGATCTTGTAATCCTGGCACAGTTTCAGGAATTGCTTCTGTGTCATCTGCAACAGAAAATAGAGTGCAGAAGCATGGTTGGCTCATAAACTGGGCAAAATCATCTTTGGTTCCGTCACAATGGATGACTCACTTGGGGGCTGTATTGGATTCGAGCCTTCAGAGAGTAATTTTACCTCTGACCAAAATAACCAAACTTCAGTTAAGGATCCAGGAGCTTCTACACAGTCGAAGAGTATCCATTCACACAGCACTGCGTGTGATGGGATTAATGGTGTCAACATTCGACATGGTAGAGTATGCTCAGTTCCATTCAAGGCCTCTTCAACATCTGATCCTTACCAAGTGGAATGGGGTTCATCAGACAATAAAAGCGCAGACTATGGTTCTTCCTCTGGAAGTAAGGAGGTCATTAGCCTGGTGGCTACAGACAGCCCACCTGGACAAAGGGAGATTCTTTTGGATATCAGATTTGGAAATTCTGACAACAGATGCAAGCCTTCAGGGCTGGGGAGCAGTGTCGGAAAGAAATTGCTTCCAGGGGCAGTGGACCAAGGAAGAAAGTTGCCTGGCAATAAATATATTGGAACTTCGAGCTGTATAAATGGCATTGAATCAGGCAAAGGACATCCTTCAGGGGAAAACAGTTCAGATCCACTCGGACAATGCAACGGCAGTAACGTACCTCAACCATCAGGGAGGAACTCGCAGCCGGAAAGCAAAGTAAGTCACACGTTAAAAGTGGGCAGAACGTCATTTTCCAGCCTTGTCTGCAGTGTTCATTCCAGGAGTCCTAAACTGGGAAGCGGATTTTCTCAGTCGGCACACCATTCATGTAAACTAATGGGCTTTACACCTGGAAATCTTCCAGACCCTGGTCGACAGATGGGGGTTGCCAGAGATAGATCTCATCAGTACCATAAGGTGCCCGCACACGGATCAAGGACAAAGAATCCCAAAGCGATCTTTGTGGATGCACTGTCGGCGAGATGGTACTTTCATCTGCCCTATGTGTTTCCTCCCATCGCCCTGTTACCCAGGGTGGTGAGAAAGGTAAAACAAGGAAAAAGTGCCGTGATACTAATAGCTCGGCTTGGCCCAGAAGACATCGGTACACAAATCTGCAGAGGATGACGATGGATGCTCCGTTCCTACTATCTCAACGTCCAGATCTACTGATTCAGGGGCCTTGTCATCACAGACATCTGGATCGACTGTCTTTGACGGCGTGACTCTTGAGACCTCCATCCTGAAGTCAAGAGGATTCTCACAACAGATAATTCAAACAATGCTTAGAGCAAGGAAACCCTCCTCAACTCGCATTTATCACAGAATATGGCAAACCTATATTCAATGGTGCAGTGAACGGAAACTTGACCCCAGGTCTTTCAGAGTTTCCAGAATCCTAGCATTCCTTCAGGCAGGAATGGATAAAGGTTTAAGGGTGGCTTCCGTGAGTGCAGGTGTCAGCACTAACTGTATGGTTCCAAAAGAAAATTGCCAACCTACAGGATGTGCGCACTTTTTTCCAGGGAATGCATGTAACCTTCTCTTGTTCCTCCTACAGTGCCTTGGGACCTAAGTTTATTTCTAAAGGCCCTTCAAGTTACCCCATTTGAACCACTTAAAAGAGTGGATTTTAAATGGTTGACAGCTAAGGTTCTCTTTCTACTGGCCATGGCTTCAGCTAGAAGAGTTTCAGATTTAGGCGCATTATTATGTCGTCCTTCATTTCTGATTTTTTTTATCCAGATAGAGCAGTTCTCAGAACTAAATCTGGGTCTCTTCCTAAGGTGGTGTCTAAATTCCACCTTAACGAAGAAATTGTAGTCCCAGTTTTGCAGGGGCCAGACATCTCTGCGGGAGATGCATCGTTGGACATAGTCCGTGCCTTAAGGATCTACTTAGATCGTACCAGTGCTATCAGAAAGACAGATTCTCTCTTTGTTCTTTACGGATTTCACAGGAGAGGATGGTCAGCTGATAAGCAGACACTGGCGAGGTGGCTCCGAATGATGATTTCAGAAGCATATTCTCAGTCTGATCTCCCTGTTCCGGATAATGTCTCTGCTCACTCTACTCGTTAGGTAGGTCCATCATGGGCAGCACAGCATGGTGCTTCAGCAGAACAGATATGTAAGACAGCCACATGGTCTACCATTAACACATTCATTAGATGTTATGCCAAAGATTCCTTTGCCTCTCAGGACGCTGAATTCTGGCAAAGGATTCTCCTGTCTAATCAGGAGTGTCCCCACCACTAAATTGCTTTGGGACATCCCAATGTATCCTGTGGATACCCTGTGGACCCTGCCGGAGAAATATATGTTATGGTAAGAACTTACCGTTGATAACAGAATTTCTTCCAAGTCCACAGGTTCCACAGGGATCCCACCCTGACGCACCTGATTTGAGGATACTTTTACTCACTAACCTCTTCACTCTTGTACAGAAGGGTGTGCATGTGTGTTGTTGCCTGATTAGGGCTCTACATGATTCTCCTGCCTTGAGCTTTGGAAAACAACTGATTTGCCTGAGCCAGGAGGCGGGGATATATGGACGGGCCCACTGCATGCTGGGAGGCTAGAAAGCTTTTGACCGATTGGTGCATGATCCGCTTTTGCTCAACCATATCCCAATGTATCCTGTGGACTTAGGAGAAATACTGTTATCAATGGTACGTTCTTACCATAATGTATATATTATATATACATATACATATATACACTGCTCAAAAAAATAAAGGGAACACTAAAATAACACATCCTAGATTTGAATGAATGAAATATTCTTATTAAATACTTTGTTCTTTACATAGTTGAATGTGCTGACAACAAAATCACACACAAATTATCAATGGAAATCAAATTTATTAACCCATGGAGGTCTGGATTTGGAGTCACACTCAAAATTAAAGTGGAAAAACACACTACAGGCTGATCCAACTTTGTTGTAATGTCTTTAAAACAAGTCAAAATGAGGCTCAGTAGTGTGTGTGGCCTCCACGTGCCTGTATGACCTCCCTACAACCCACACAAGTGGCTCAGGTAGTGCAGCTCATCCAGGATGGCACATCAATGCGAGCTGCGGCATGAAGGTTAGCTGTGTCTTTCAGAGTAGTGTCCAGAGCATGGAGGCGCTACCAGGAGACAGGCCAGTACATCAGGAGATGTGGAGGAGGCCGTAGGAGGGCAACAACCCAGCAGCAGGACCGTTACCTCCGCCTTTGTGCAAGGAGAAACAGGAGGAGCACTGCCAGAGCCCTGCAAAATGACCTCCAGCAAGCCACAAATGTGCATGTGTCTACTCAAACGATCAGAAACAGACTCCATGAGGGTGGTATGAGGGCCCAACTTCCACAGGTGGGGGTTGTGCTTACAGCCCAACACCGTGTAGGACGTTTGGCATTTGCCAGAGAACACCAAGATTGGCAAATTCGCCACTGGCGCCCTGTGCTTTTCACAGATGAAAGCAGGTTCTCACTGAGCACATGTGACAGACGTGACAGTCTGGAGACGCCAAGGAGAACGTTCTGCTGCCTGCAACATCCTCCAGCATGACCGGTTTGGCAGTGGGTCAGTAATGGTGTGGGGTGGCATTTCTTTGGGGGGCCGCACAGCCCTCCATGTGCTCGCCAGAGGTAGCCTGACTGCCATTAGGTACCGAGATGAGATCCTCAGACCCCTTGTGAGACCACATGCTGGTGCGGTTGGCCCTGGGTTCCTCCTAATGCAAGACAATGCTAGACCTCATGTGGCTGGAGTGTGTCAGCAGTTCCTGCAAGACGAAGGCATTGATGCTATGGACTGGCCCGCCCGTTCCTCAGACCTTAATCCAATTGAGCACATCTGGGACATCATGTCTCGCACCATCCACCAACGCCACGTTGCACCACAGACTGTCCAGGTGTGGGAGGAGATCCCTCAGGAGACCATTCGCCACCTCATCAGGAGCATGCCCAGGCGTTGTAGGGAGGTCATACAGGCACGTGGAGGCCACACACACTACTGAGCCTCATTTTTACTTGTTTTAAGGACGTTACATCAAAGTTGGATCAGCCTGTAGTGTGTTTTTCCACTTGAATTTTGAGTGTGACTCCAAATCCAGACCTCCATGGGTTAATAAATTTGATTTCCATTGATAATTTTTGTGTGATTTTGTCAGCACATTCAACTATGTAAAGAACAAAGTATTTAATAAGAATATTTTATTCATTCAGGTCTAGGATGTGTTATTTTAGTGTTCCCTTTATTTTTTTGAGCAGTGTGTGTATGTATGTGTGTGTGTGTGTGTGTGTGTGTGTGTGTGTGTGTATATATATATATATATATATATATATAAAATATAATATTTTTTATTTTTTTTTAAGTATGAGATGCCAATTTAAATACAAAGGTTTTTGTAATTATTTATTAATTTATTTAGAAATTGCGTTTGTTCAAAGACCTTTTAATATATATCCTGAGGAAACAGCCGTAGCATGGAGGCTGAGAAACGCGTCTAGCATTGCTCCTTTTTTGCTCACCAAAGTCCTGCTCTACACCTGCATTAGATCTACACTGCAGCACGCTGACAAGCTGGCGTCAGTGTCTGTTACACACAGCAGCTAACAGCTTAATTAACAGAAGCGGTAAGCTCCGTCATCTGCAGCCCGCTTAGACATCTGATATCACAGCCACATCAGCTGGTCATCGGAGCGGCTAGCCCCGCTACCCTCAGCCCGCCCAGACATCGGACATTACGGCCACACCGGCTGGTCATCGGAGCGGCTAGCTCTGCTACCCTCAGTCTGCCCAGATATCAAGGAGTGCAGACGCATTAGTGGATCACCACTACTGTGTTAATAACTGCCCACTCCAGCACTGAGGTTCACCCAAAGGACGGATCAAGTCAGGTGATGGGCGGCTCATCTATAATATTGAAATAACACTGTGTTTTTTTTATAAATTTTCATTGGCGACTTTCATTTTTGCTTATCTCACCTAAATGCTGGATTTCCGCAGTGTGAAAATGATCACAGTGTATCTACAGGTGCAGGACTGATACTCTTATTTGTTACATTTGAGATCACGTTGGTTTCAAGAAGTATTTTGGGAATAATCACCAACAACTACTAAAACCTCTTAATGCATGCAAATTACTAATTTAATGGATCCTTATTAACAAAAGAATAACAACTATTAAGGAATGTTATTTTTATATCTTTATATGCAGATGTGGATATCCTATACTTATTGCTATGTGTAAATGTTACATGTTTTCTAATCTTTAATAAATGTTTAAATTGATTATAGAATTGCTTAGTGGATAGTGCTCCTTAAAACACATTTCATTCTTTTTATATGTGGAGTTTAAGCCACTCCCTTTTTGGTAGCTGCAGTCCAAGAAGCAATTATTGGAGAGAATTATTGTGATAAACTCTCCATTGTCTGACTTGTGTGGGTTTTAAGGTGTGTACAAATGGTGAGATAAATCTGTAAGATTTTGAGTATATAGTCAAAATCTTATGAAAAGTTAGTGCATATCTCAGTGCATATCTCAGGGTGTAAGGCAGCTTGCGATACAGACTTGATCCCAATGCGCGCTCCTGTGGGGTTGGTATCGTAGCTAGATAGACTGTGCAGGCAAGTCAATCTTGACTATCTAGTGTACTGTCTAGTACAAAGTATAGACCTAATTGGCACTTTGTCAAAATCGTACATAGACAAAATCTCAAGAACAGATACTGTAGTCAAAATCTATGCTATCTGGACTCTGGGGGAGTTCAAGGGAAATCGCATAGTCAAAATCGGTCATAGCAAGGATCTCACAGTGTGTACACATCTTTATTTTATCAGGTGTCTCATAGTCTGCACACTAGCGCCCACTATTCTTCTTTATTATTTGTTTTAAAATATCTGCCTGAGAATCTCCATTCAAGTGAACCAGGAAAGGATCCCATCTACAAAATGTGAGAATACATGTTTCTACGTCAGCATAATTATTATTATTATTAGTAGTAGTAGTAGTATTGTTGTTATTTTTATCCCTTTGCTTTATTTAAATATAATTTTTCCAGTTTCATTTTTAAGCGAGTCGTCTTTGCTAAGTTTTTATCTAAGATTGTAGCTGGCAAAGGGTCCTTTCTTACTTATCTGTTCAGACCAAATCTTTCCAGAATTCAAGCACTATTGGAACCACAATGAAGGAGTCAAAGCAGTGCAAACCCTGTCTAGTCCCTATATAGCCGTTAACATAATTATAAAAATATCAATTATAACAACTAGCTGAAATGTGAACAAATAAATATTAAGTATTAAGGATTATTTTTAGATTCATTTTCGAGCTAAGAGTCAATTGATCTAGAAGATGCATTTTTTACCTTGGCAAAACAATGAGCCGGATGTAATGAGGTCCGAGTTCCGTGGCCATGTGGGATGCCGACCGAAATCTGACATTTTTTTTCAAAAGGGCAATTAATTACAAGGCAAAATCATGCCTTGTAACTGATTGCCCCTTTAAAAAACAGTGAGTTCTGCCTGGCCGCGCAACTCAGACCTCATTACATCCGGCCCCATGTTTTGCTTAACTGAGTGGCAGATTTTAAATGTGTGGACAGATAGTTTGTCAAAGTCGAAAAATATAGCGACCTATGATGCCTTGTACTAACCCCATGCGCTTGCCCGCTGCACGTGCACATGCTCTCCCGTGCGTGCGCATATTCGCAGTTGCGTGACGGCGCCTCCACGGTCGTGCGCTCAGGCGCGTGGTATGTGCATTTACGGTAGAGTTTGTGTGCGTCTGGTGGGTGACTCGATCGTTACATATTTAATCCAAATAATGTATTTTATAGGTAATATTCTCTTTAATAATATCTGTAAGTATGATTAGTGTAACTGGTTCAGGGACAGAGAGATTCCTCTTTGCATGCTGGGAGGGCTCAGACAAAGGTTGGAGGGTAGTGTATGGTGTCCAGCTGTGGGGTATTGAAGGGGTGTTGTGCCTATGATAATTGGGAGGGATTCGCATAGTTCCTGCTCATGGTTATGCACAGAAGTAGAAAATAAGATTAATTGCATTCCGAATAAATTACACAATAGTGCAGGGTAGGTGAATGGAATTCAGTCATTTCTTTCCCACAGACTGAATACAATAGCCTTATTTACACTAAGCTTTGAGATTCTATGAAGAGGGCTTACACCTTTGTTTATGAATAGAACCAGGTTTCTCTCCAGAATAATGAGTGCTGAGTAGTCAATTGTCTCAACTGAAGGTGGGGTAAACAAAGCCCAGAGACAGTTTGTTTGGAAGATCCAAAACAATAGCTTTCCTCAATATAATCAGACAAAGAGGAATTTAGAATTATAACAAGTCCTAGCCATCGCCCACTAATTGAACTAACCAGTGATCCCAGGTGCAGTACATGTCCCACCCCCTAACCAATGGAAAGAGAGCACACAGTATCTATTGTAGTATGTCTTGAATTAGTAAATAAATATAGCTTGCAATAGGCTTGGTGACACAAGACTCTGCAAGGTTTTCACGCTGAAGGCTAGAGCCCTGGTCCAGGTTGCGCCGGCGAAGTCATTCCCAGTGTGTAAGTTTTTCTCTGTAACCAACTTATTCTCTGTTTGTATTTGCCATACTCTCTCTCTCTCTCTGTTATTTTTACGCTGTTGTATATTGTATAATTTCTGTTATTCTGTTTAGGTGTTTATGTTAGTGCTGTAGTGTATAAGCTGTAACTGTTTTCCCCTTTTACATACTAAAATCATCTAGATAAAGGTTTTGGAACCTTACAAGGTATTGTGTGTTTATCATTACATTGCTAAGGGTACTCGGAGCGTCTCAATCGCTCAAGCGGCTTTTATATAATAGAGGTTAATCAGTGTTACATTGTGTTGCATACAAGGTTTACTGTGTGTCATCCTGTGAGCGTCTGCGCCGCTCGTGTTCCTCTTGTGGGCACAGCGTCCGCTACGCTAGTAGCGTAGCATTACGGTACTCGGACCGCCTATAGCGTGCTCGATACCCAGCGTAAGCCGTGAGCGAACGTGCCGCTCGTGCGTCTCGACCACGGCCTAGCGTCTGCTATGCTAAGTGCGTACCCTTACAGTACCCCGTACGCCCATTGCGTACTGAGTCTCATACCAATATATAGTGAATGTTATAAGATAAATATTTAGCTTTATCAAGTTTACAAAGGGCAGGTCCAAGTTCATCTCTAAAGTAAAATAAAGCAGCATAGTACTTCTGTGTTGCATGCAAAAGGCAGTATTTCCTCGGCAGGCCAAAAAAATTGTATTTGATCTCTAAATTAGACCCTTCATCTCTCTAATTCCGTTTAGAATTACACTACACAATCTGGTGTTGCCTTATAGGTAATTGTCTGCACTTAGTATAATATTAGGGCAATAGATGTTGTCTGAATTAAAATAATTCATTATAAATAAGTGATGTAACCATAGTGTATAGTGGATATATATAGTAAGGAATAGATATGAAATAAGTTTGAATGTATGAGGTAATGTTTAGCTGATTTAAGAGATTAGGTTTGTGTATGTGTTTATATAGATATACTGTATATTTGTGTTTTACTGCAAGATGGTAAAACATAGTGTAGGGAACAGGTTTATTCTGCTCTAGCCATAAATAAGGCTAGAGAGGTCACAGTAAGATCAAGAGTCATTGTAGAGAAAAGGTATTAGGCCATAAATGATAATAGGTGTGTGACAGAGCTCTGTTGGTCATTGGAATTCACAGGTGTGCTTACAGTAGATCAGAATCAAGGTTTACAATACCTATCGCAATTATAAAACTGGTTTGTCTATTGTCCAGTAAAGGTTAAAGCTAGGGAGCATAAATTAACTACTATGAAAAGAGATCACATCCATTGATAAAACATGGTGTAACCCACCCCAGGAAAACTTGTCAATACAACAGAACTTTGGATGAAAAGACATTCCAGATTTTACAATACTATACTTGCTTAAGGCAGTGTGGACACCACACTTTTATGACACCATGCCTCCGTGAACAGGACACGACAGCCCAGTTCAATGTTTGTTTTATTACACCTTGGAATCTGTCAAACCTATAATTACCTATTCCATTGGAAACTATGAGAATATGATAGTTTGAATTGGTAAAATATGGGATAAAAGGAGCAGGCTTTTTAGTTAGGAGTTAGGAGAAGGAAGGAGGAGAAGGAAGGTCGGTCAGGAAGAGAAGAAGTCATGAAGAGGGGAAGGAGAGATGCAGAAGGAAAGGATTTGTAACTTGCAAGTATACACTTTATGTTAGTAATTGAACTGTTTGTGAAACTTATGTCATGTTGTTTTATGTTATATAACGAAGGAAGCATAGCATAGCTTAATATAATAATTAGTATATATATCACTACTGTGTATATCTTATTCTGTACGATTTGATCTGCCTGTAAATAAATAATCATATAAAAGGAGCGGTAATATTCAAGCTTGAACTCTCTTTAAGGAATCTTAATTTCATAATTTCATAAGTCATATGTATAAGGACTGCATATATGTATCAGCCAATTAGTTTGTAGGCCTGACATAATATATTTGCAGATATATATGATAAACGCATATTAATTAAAATATATCCATATATTAAATACCATATATGATATATTAAATATTAATATTCATAAATATGATTCCATAAATCAATACTGGGTGGACTCAAAGTGATTCCAGAAGGATAGCAAATAGACTAGATGCTTTTCAAAATGTTCACAAATTATTACTTTAGTAATTGTCATAAACTTAATTGTCATAATCTCCAAAATCTTGAGTATGCACCATTCGCAGACATTTTACAGTCTCTTATAATTCATCACAATAACAGAACTAAGGAATATTGTATTTTCTCCCATAATCCTTGTATTGGACTATCGTGGGATTTCTGGGCAAACTTTTATTTGTGGAGACTGAAGTTCCTACCCATGGAGTCATTTATTCACATAAGTTTAATATGTTCTCTCTTAAATAAGGGAAGGTGATTGTCGGGTAAGAATCAGCTTAACAAGATCCAAGGTGGCAGATCAAGACTGGGCTAGGTCCCTGCTTGTTTCTGGATTGGGGTGTTAAGGCTAGGGTCTAACTCACGGGAATACATTAAGGGTTCCCTTTCCCCGGGTGCTCTGGGAGGGGCATCTGGGTCAGTCTCTAGTCCTCCAGGTTTGGTTAGCTGCCGCACATTAGGTGATGACTTGGTGTAAATGTTTTGTCTGTGTAGGAGTTTATTGATGCTTCTCTACAAAAGTCTTTCAATGTCCTAACTACTGCATGCACGCTTTTAAGTCTATTTAGGGCAGTGATGTGTAATCAGGTGAGGCAGAGCCTCTCCCTTTGTACTCCAGTATACTCCAGAGTTTTGACTATAAAAATAAGAAAAATACAAAGATGTTCTAAATATCATCTTTCTATTATTTTTATAATCATTTTTATAATAAAAACTCTGGCGTGTAACAGGAGAGGCACTGCCTCATCTGACCACACATCACTAATCGAAACTCGACAGATTTCCAGCTGTACATAATGTAATGCCCACATGAACTCTCAGGTTTATATATGGAGTGTAAATCTGACTCCGATACTAGCCAGCTCCTCCCCAGATGTTTATCTTGCTGCACATCACTGATTTTGGGACACATTCCATCCACCCCTTAGTTTCTGCTCTTTATTACTTTTGCTTAGGTGGATGTTTTTCTTTCTTCTTCACTCCACTCCTTTGGGTCTTGATCAAATTTAACCAAAAGGCTCCTGACAGGCATGGGGTAATATAAATGAAAATTAAAAAAAAAAGAAAATTAAAAGCTGCTTAGCTATTGGAGCCTCAGTACTGCTTTGCCGCTTTAAACTGATGAGCACGGCAGGCTTGGGGTATAGAAAAGGAGGAGCATTGACCATGGTTTCTCATTTTAGTGTGCCCACATTCCTCCACGTATTATGCTACGTGTCCCCTAATGGACTTCGAATAAAACATTATGTCCAAAAATCATCTTTTCTACATCGTTTTCAGTTATCAGTTTACTAATTTCTTACAAGAAAGTATTTCACAGGATTAGGTTAACTGTGTGTATATACACAGTGTGTATGTGTGTGTGTGTGTGTGTGTGTGTGTATATATATATATATATATATATATATATATATATATATATATACACACACACACACCGTGCTCATAACAAATTACAGATTGCAGGTAACACTAAAATGTACCTGTGACTATGGAGTGGGTTTTGTTTCAAGTTGATTCTCATTGTAGCACCTTTATTGTGTTTAGTCTACCTTTTTCTCCATTTTTATTTCCGTAAAGGATTGATGAAATATAACCTATGTATACAGTACTAGAGGTTAAAAAAAGGTCCAGATCTCTCCAGTCTTTATGTTTAAAAAAACAACATCCTTCCCAACATCTCCAAAGTTATCCGCTTTCCTTTGTGTATCAATCTCATGGGTAAGCTGAAAGGAGTAGCGGTTTTATTTTTTAGGTGATTGATCATAAAGGAACATTATACTTTTACAACTCAAGGAGGGAAAAGGTCTTCTAATAAAATGTAGAATTTTAACCGGTACTTTTTTAAATCCGTATGCTCCTAGTCAGAACTAAACCTTTTTCTAACTGAGATTCTGGACAAAGCACTCTCTTGAGGTCTGTCGTGATTGTTGGAAGCCATAAACTGGGTTTTGGACCTGCTGCTGGTCTTTTGTATTGGCACCTTGCCATCGTCCAGCAAGGACAACAGACTTGATGAGTCTTCCTCAGCTATCAGAGTGTGGTTTGGTGCCCTGTGATGCACGTAAGTCTGACTGCCTGGTGTCTGGCCGATGCTTTCACTGCAGGTGCTACATGCATTACCACCAGTATGGAAACTGCTATGTGAAAAGTAAATGTTCTTGGCTGGATGGTATTAGTACCGGGAGGTAGGTGGTGCAGGCACAATTTCTGTACGGTGACAGGCAGAGATGGTACATAGGGAGCCCGCATCTGTTACCGGATTTGGCTCCCTTATTTTCAGTGGCGTGTGCCTAGGTACTATGACCCTTGTGCCTTTAGGGTCTCCAAGGTAGTGGCCTTTCTGCAGGCAGGGTTAGACCTTGGACTTCGCCTAGTATCCCTGAAAGTCGTCCTCCGTTTCTGATCTTCCATCAAGATATGGTAGTTCTCTGGACCAAGGTGGGTCACCTTCCTACGGTGGTGTCCAAGTTTCATCTAATTATGGAGATAGTGGTTCCAGCCTTTCAGTCCCCAGATCTGTCAGCTGGAGAGGCCTTATTGGATGTGGTTCGTGCACTAAGGATTTACTGCTGTTCAGATGGCTTCGCATGACTTTTGTAGAGACTTACATTCGAGCTGATTTTCCTGTTCCGGATACAGTCTCTGCTTATTCTACATGTTCAGTAGGTCCCTCATGGGTGGCTCACCAAGGCACCACTGCTGAACAACTCTGCAAGGCAGCTACATGGTCTTCTGTTAACACTTACCTGAGGTTTTATCCCTTTGATACCTTTTGCCTCTCAAGATGCTTCCTTTGGGCATCAGATTCTCCTGTTTACACTGGAGCATCCCCACCCGTAGTGGAAACTGCTTTCGGACATCTCCAATGTAAGGACTGTGGATCACTATGGACCCTGATGAAGAAAACAAGAATTATGGTAGACTTACCATGGTTAACTCTTTCTTCAAGATCCATAGGATCCACAGGGCGCCCACCCTGATGCACCTGTCTTGGGGGGAATATTTTTATTTTTTTCCTATTTTGATGTTTCTCTCCTCAGCTATGTGGGAGAGTGTGTCTTATCTGCTCAGGTCTTCCTTCTCACCTGAAATCCTGCTCCTGCCTTGGGCTTGTTAACAAAACTGTCTTCCATAGGCCAGGGGCGGGGTATATGTGGAGGAGGACTGGAGCTTCCTGGGAGCTAAAAGCTTAACTGTGTGGTGCCCAGTCAACTCCTGCCACCTACACCCCAATGAAAGGACTGTGGATCCTTTGGACCTCAAGGAAAAAGTTTAACCATGGTAAGTCTACCATAACTCTTGTTTATCAGATTCTCAACATTTTCAGTGTACTGCAAAAGGAGTTTCCTATCTAATACTGTTGACATAAATGTTTTCCACTTGCCTCCAAATTGGGAAAAGGCAATAAACTGAGTTTCTACTTGTTTGTTTTTGTTTTATTGGGCATTATTTTTAGGTAATGTTTTTAAGGTAATTGTAAATAAAAGAAACACAAAAGACTAAAGTCCTACCAATCAGTTGTTCTGTTGGATAAACACAGTCATGCAAAAATGTTAGTGCTAAACACTTATACAGAAGAAAACAAAAGTTGCATCGCAGACATACATAATTTTACTCTAACATAGCCAATATAGTTAACATTTTAAGAACTATGTGGGTAATTCAGAGTTGATCACAGCAGCAAATTTGTTAGCAGTTGGGCAAAACCATGTGCATTGCAGGTGTGGCAGATGTAACATTTGCAGAGAGAGTTTGATTTGGGTGGGGTGTGTTCAAACTGAAATCAGAAACCAAATAACCCACCCAAATCAAACTCTCTCTGCACATGTTATATCTGCCCCCCGTGCAGTGCACATGGTTTTTGCCCATTGCTCATGTCCGAAAGACATACTATAGTTACATAAGGGAAAATCTCCTAGACCATACTAAAGCTTCTAAAAATGAAAGTGGTGGTGTTGCACCTAGCAACCAAACAGATTCAACCTATCACTGCATCCTACATAATGATAGAAACTTCAGCTTTAGTATATCTAGCCCTTAGTGTCATAATACAGAATATTCTCTACCTTTGTTGCTCACACTGTATAATAATGTTTTCTCTGACGTCCTAAGTGGATGCTGGGACTCCGTAAGGACCATGGGGATTAGCGGCTCCGCAGGAGACTGGGCACAACTAAAGAAAGCTTTAGGACTACCTGGTGTGCACTGGCTCCTCCCACTAAGACCCTCCTCCAGACCTCAGTTAGATTCTTGTGCCCGGCTGAGCTGGATGCACACTAGGGGCTCTCCTGAGCTCCTAGAAAGAAAGTATATTTTAGGTTTTTTATTTTACAGTGAGATCTGCTGGCAACAGACTCACTGCAGCGAGGGACTAAGGGGAGAAGAAGCGAACCTACCTAACTGGTGGTAGCTTGGGCTTCTTAGGCTACTGGACACCATTAGCTCCAGAGGGATCGACCGCATGGAACCGGCCATTGATGTTCGGTCCCGGAGCCGCGCCGCCGGCCCCCTTAGAGAGCCAGAAGCAAGAAGTGTTCCGGAAAATCGGCGGCAGAAGACTTCAGTCTTCACCAAGACAGCACTGCAGCTGTGCGCCATTGCTCCTCATGCACACCTCACACTCCGGTCACTGATGGGTGCAGGGCGCTGGGGGGGGGCGCCCTGAGCAGCAATATAAACACCTTGCCTGGCAAAATCATCACAATATATAGCCCCAGAGGCTATATATGTGATAAATACCCCTGCCAGAATCCATAAAAAAGCGGGAGAAAAGTCAGCGAAAAAGGGGCGGAGCTATCTCCCTCAGCACACTGGCGCCATTTTCTCTAAACAGTGCAGCTGGAAGACAGCTCCCCAGGCTCTCCCCTGTAGTTTTCAGGCTCAAAGGGTTAAAAAGAGAGGGGGGGCACTAAATTTAGGCGCAATATTGTTTATACAAGCAGCTATTGGGGGAAAAATCACTCAGTTATAGTGTTAATCCCTGCATTATATTGCGCTCTGGTGTGTGCTGGCATACTCTCTCTCTGTCTCCCCAAAGGACTTTGTGGGGTCCTGTCCTCAGTCAGAGCATTCCCTGTGTGTGTGCTGTGTGTCGGTGCGGCTGTGTCGACATGTGGGATGAGGAAGGTTACGTGGAGGTGGAGCAGAGGCCGATAAATGGGATGTCGCCCCCTGTGGGGCCGACACCAGAGTGGATGGATAGGTGGAAGGTATTAACCGACAATGTCAACTCCTTACATAGAAGGCTGGATGACGTAAAACAGCTGTGGGACAGCCGGCTTCTCAGCCCGCGCCTGCCCAGGCGTCTCAAAGGCCATCAGGGGCTCAAAAAAGCGCCCGTTACCTCAGATGGCAGACACAGATGTCGACACGGAGTCTGACTCCAGTGTCGACGAGGTTGAGACATATACACAATCCACTAGGAACATCCGTTACATGATCTCGGCAATGAAAAATGTGTTACGCATTTCTGACATGAACCCAAGTACCACATAAAAGGGGTTTTATTTTTGGGGAGAAAAAGCAGCCAGTGTTTTGTTCCCCCATCAGATGAATGAATGAAGTGTGTAAAGTAGCGTGGGTTCCCCCGATAAGAAACTGGTAATTTCTAAAAAGTTACTGATGGCGTACCCTTTCCCGCCAGAGGATAGGTCACGTTGGGAGATATCCCTTAGGGTGGATAAGGCGCTCACACGTTTGTCAAAAAAGGTGGCACTGCCGTCTTAGGATACGGCCACCTTGAAGGAGCCTGCTGATAAAAAGCAGGAGGCTATCCTGAAGTCTGTATATACACACTCAGGTTATATACTGAGACCTGCAATTGCCTCAGCATAAATAGTGCTGCTGCAGCGTGGTCTGACACCCTGTCAGATAATATTAATACGCTAAGACAGGGATAATAGTTTGCTAACATAGAGCATATTAAAGACGTCGTCTTAGATATAAAGGATGCACAGAGGGATATTTGCCGGCTGGCATCCAGAATTAATGCAATGTCCATTCTGCCAGGAGGGTATTAGAAACCCGGCAGTGGACAGGTGATGCTGCCTATAAAAGGCACATGGAGATTCTGCCTTATAAGGGTGAGGAATTGTTTGGGGATGGTCTCTGGGACCTCGTATACACAGCAACAGCTGGGAAGAAAATTTTTTACCTCAGGTTTCCTCACAGCCTAAGAAAGCACTGTATTTTCAGGTACAGTCCTTTCGGCTTCAGAAAAGCAAGCGGGTCAAAGGCTCTTCCTTTCTGCACAGAGACAAGGGAAGAAGGAAAAAGCTGCACCAGCAGCCAGTTCCCAGGATCAAAAATCTTCCCCCGCTTCCTCTGAGTCCACCGCATGACGTTGGGGCTCCACAGGTGGAGACAGGTGCAGTAGGGGCGCGTCTCGGGAACTTCAGGGACCAGTGGGCTTGCCCACAGGTGGATCCCTAGGTTCTGCAAATAGTATCACAGGGATACAGGCTGGAGTTTGAGGCGACTCCCCCTCGCCGTTACCTCACATCAGCCTTGCCTGCTGCCCTCGGAGAAAGGTAGTACTGGCGGCAATTCACAAGCTGTACTTCCAGCAGGTGAAATCAAGGTACCCCTCCTTCAACAAGGCCGGGGTTACTATTCCAAAATGTTGTGGTACCAAAACCAGACGGTTCGGTGAGACCCATTCTAAAATTGAAAGCCTTGAACACTTATATACGAAGGTTCAAGTTCAAAATGGAATCGCTCAGGGCGATTATTGCAAGCCTGGAGAATTTCATGGTATCACTGGACATCAAGGATGCTTACCTGCATGTCCCTATTTACCCTCTTCACCAGGAGTACCTCAAAATTGTGGTACAGGATTGTCATTACCAATTCCAGACGTTGCCGTTGGTCTGTCCCCGGCACCGAGGTATTTACCAAGGTAATGGCCGAAATAATTATCCCGTACTTGGACGATCTCCTTATAAAGGCGAGGTCCAGGGAGCAGTTGTTCGGCGGAGTAGCACTATCTCGGGAAGTGCTACAACAGCACGGCTGGATTCTGAATATTCCAAAGTCGCAGCTGGTTCCTACGATGCGTCTACTGTTCCTGGGTATGGTTATGGACACAAAACAGGATAAAAAGGGTTTCTCCCGGAGGAGAAGTCCAAGGAGTTGTCGTCTCTAGACAGAGACCTCCTAATACGTATACAGGTGTTGGTGCATCAATGCACGCGAGCCCTGGGAAGGATGGTAGCTTCTTACGTAGAAATTCCATTTGCCAGGTCCCATGCAAGGATTTTCCAGTGGGATCTGTTGGACAAGTGGTCCGGGTCGCATCTTCAGATGCATCGGCGGAAAACCCTGTCTCCAAGGTCCAGGGTGTCGCTGTTGTGGTGGCTGCAGAGTGCTCATCTTCTAGGGGGGCGCAGATTCGGCATACAGGACTGGGTCCTGGTGACCACGGATGCCAGCCTTCGAGGCTGGGGGGCAGTCACACAGGGAAGAAACTTCCAAGGCTATGGAAAAGTCAGGAGACTTCCCTACACATAAATATTCTGGAACTAAGGGCCATTTACAATGCCCTAAGTCAGGCTAGACCCCTGCTTCAACACCGGCCGGTGCTGATCCAGTCAGACAACATCACGGCGGTCGCTCATGTAAACCGACAGGGCGGCACAAGAAGCAGGATGGCGATGGCAGAAGCCACAAGGATTCTCCGATGGGCGGAAAATCATGTGTTAGCACTGTCAGCAGTGTTCATTCCCGGAGTGGACAACTGAGAAGCAGACTTTCTCAGAAGACACGACCTCCACCCGGGAGAGTGGGGACTTCATCCAGAAGTTTTCCAAATGATTGTACACCGTTGGGAAAGGCCACAGGTGGACATGATGGCGTCCCGCCTCAACAAAAAGCTACAAAGATATTGCGCCAGGTCAAGGGACCCTCAGGCGATAGCTGTGGACGCTCTGGTAACCGTGGGTGTACCAGTCGGTGTATGTGTTCCCTTCTCTGCCTCTCTTACCCAGGGTAATGAGAATAATAAGAAGGAGAGGAGTAAGAACTATACTCATTGTTCCGGGTTGGCCAAGAAGAGCTTGGTAACCAGAACTCCAAGAAATGATCTCAGAGGACCCATGGCCTCTGCCGCTCAGACAGGACCTGCTGCAGCAGGGGGCCTGTCTGTTCCAACACGTACAGCGGCTGCGTTTGACGGCATGGCGGTTGAACGCCGGATCCTGAAGGAAAAGGGCATTCCGGAGGAAGTTATCCCTACGCTATTTAAAGCTAGGAAAGAAGTGAACGCAAACCATTATCACCGCATATGGTGGAAATAAGTTGCGTGCTGTGAGGCCAGGAAGGCCCCAAAGGAGAAATTTTAGCTAGGTCGATTTCTGCACTTCCTACAGTCAGAGGTGACTATGGGCCTAAAATTGGGTTCCATGAAGGTCCAGATTTCGGCTCTATCGATTTTCTTCCAAAATAGAACTGGCTTCACTGCCTGAAGTTCGGACTTTTGTTAAGGGAGTGCTGCATAGTCAGCCCCCGTTTGTGCCTCAAGTGGCACCGTGGGATCTCAACGTGGTGTTGGATTTCCTGAAGTCGCATTGGGTTGAGCCACTTAAATCCGTGGAGCTACAATACCTCATGTGGAAAGTGGTCATGCTGTGGGCCGTGGCGTCGGCCAGGCGTGTATCAGAATTGGCGGCTTTGTCACACAAAAGCCCTTATCTGTATTTTATATGGATAAGGCGGAATTGAGGACTCGTTCCCAATTCCTTCCTAAGGTGGTATCAGTTTTTCATGTGAACCAACCTATTGTGGTGCCTGCGGCTACTTGGGACTTGGAGGATTCCAAGTTACTGGACGTAGTCAGGGCCCTGAAAAGTATATGTTTCCAGGACGGCTGGAGTCAGGAAAACTGACTCGCAGCATCCACTTAGGACGTCAGAGAAAATAAGATTTTACTCACCGGTAAATCTATTTCTCGTAGTCCGTAGTGGATGCTGGGCGCCCATCCCAAGTGCGGATTGTCTGCAATACTTGTTTATAGTTATTGCCTAACTAAAGGGTTATTGTTGAGCTATCTGTTGAGAGGCTCAGTTATATTTCATACTGTTAACTGGGTATAGTATCACGAGTTATACGGTGTGATTGGTGTGGCTGGTATGAGTCTTACCCGGAATTCAAAATCCTTCCTATTTGTGTCAGCTCTTCCGGGCACAGTATCCTAACTGAGGTCTGGAGGAGGGTCTTGGTGGGAGGAGCCAGTGCACACCAGGTAGTCCTAAAGCTTTCTTTAGTTGTGCCCAGTCTCCTGCGGAGCCGCTAATCCCCATGGTCCTTACGGAGTCCCAGCATCCACTATGGACTACGAGAAATAGATTTACCGGTGAGTAAAATCTTATTTTCAAAAGAGAATAAATAAACTTAAATGGAAATCTTTAAATGTAACTTTTATAGAATGCTTCTAACTAATTATAACATTTTAAAGATGTATATAATAATGCAGAATGGCTGTTATGTCTCTAATGACCACTTGTGCCCCTTTTTCCCCAACAGGTGGCGGTGAGGACTTACCTTGGGCTGTTGTAAGACTGGTCCAAAACAACTAGCTAATCTATACTATTCAGATGCTACCTATTCTTCTCCAAATTTTCCCAAAAGCAGCATGATTGTTCCAGACATCTATAACTGATCTCCCTTAGTAAATATCACAGACCCACCCCTCATAGAGGACCACATTTAGGAGCGTTTTAACAGAGAAGGGGGCATATGTACAGACTCCAGGTGGACCCCTCCTATCCACAGCTCAGTAGGCTAAGGCATTATGCCAGAGTTTACTGCGCATGCACAGGTCTCCGCAAACATGGCATTACCATGTTTCAGAGACTAATTTCACTACTGTGTATGTGCAGTGGCCATTTTGGCTGTGATTTTTGGCACAGCTGCAGCGCCCGAGACTGGACCCCGAAAAGGTAAGTATTAAAACATGGATGCAATGTGTGCAATGTAGGCCCCCCTGTACCCAGGAGTCTGTGTGCACCACACACGTTGCACCCATTTTAGAATCAATAAGGTCTACATTTACCTAACATGAAAGAAATTAAATATCAATATGCAAGGGATGAGATGATCACATATACCATAAGTGAAACATGTCGGTGTCCCTCCCCTTTAATTAATCAAACATAATAGCCTTACTAAATACACATGCCCAAACATATTTGAGGATATTAACCACTTAACTGACGATTTATTTTGCCGAAAACCGCTCCAAAATTGTCGGGTTTTTTTTTATGAGTGAATTAAGTGAAGAACATGACTTTAACCCTATCCCAAATGATTTTAGTTAAAAAAAATATATATATATATATATTTTTTTTTTTTAAATAATATTATTTTCCAAACATCGAAACATCGATCGGGAACATCGCGGCTTTCATTTTGAAAACCGGGACAGCCTGCAGGTATGCAGGGAGGGTCAGGGGGTGGCTTGGGAGGGTTCATTTACTCTCCCCAGCAGCTGCCATTGTCTGCAGCCGCTGGAGGGGGGGGGGGATCCTGCCATGCTGACAGATCACCAATGATCGGCAGCACGGCAGACACAGGGGGAGAGTGCAGGGAGGCAGAGGGACCTTCCGGTCCCTCTGACAGCAGCAGCGGAGGGAAGTTTATCTTCCCTGCCGCTGCTAACACTCTCTATCTGACTGGTCGCATCCTGTGCGACCAGGTCAGATAAAGCACTTGCAGGCATGGTCGCATCTGATACGACCATGCCAGGCAAGTGATTAAAGATTAGCCATTAACGTGATTGATTTGTGAAGCATGGCAACAAAATAGGCTAGAGTCCAGGTTCTATTTTAATTATAATTACTTTTCAAGTTTTCATCATTCTCAGTATTTGTCTATAAGCCACCACTTACTTTCCTAACACATGGGACAAACACTGACAAGCAGGAAGTTATGTCCTTGCCCAAAGTGTGATGTAAACTACATGTATTACGTAAGAAAATTAATAATTTTTTTTAACGCAATTATAGTAAAATATAGTTCTCTGACAATCTTGCCAATTCTGTTTATTTGCATAGCAAAACTAAAACAGCAGTTTTAGAGAAGCAAAATTTGGCTTTCTTTTCCTCTTTGTTGTTATAATTGACTTACATCTTAATACAAGGTCGAGTCACTATTATTATTATTATTATTATTATTATTATCATATAGCCCATGAAGTATGTCATGTGTTGTGCGCTGGCATGGTGGGTATATGAGGTGTGTGATATGCCATCTGCACGCTTATCACTCGTTGCTGTCATCTGTAAAGGGGTCGATTTATCCGAGTTACAAAAAGAGATGGTTATCGGCTTTCAGGCCAAGGGTGTCAGTATTTTTTAAACTCTTCACGTGCTGGTGAAGGTGTGTCATGACTGGACAAATGGCACCATTGTGAATAACCGACGTGGAAACTACGGAGCACCACCTGCCATTGATGTGAGGGGTGAACGTCAACTACAAAGGTACGTCAGTGCCGACTGACATGCTACAATAGAGCAGCTCACCATCAAAATGAACCTGGTGGCTACCAGTTGTGTGTCTAAAACGACAGTTCAGCAATCCCTACTGCTTATGGGGCTCCAAAGCGGTTTCTCTGGCTATTAGCTGGTGGTCATGATAATGTTACTCGACTGTATATATTAAAACAAATGGCCTGGCTGGCTGGCTGACTGACTCATCCACGCCCAGCCCACAGCACTGGATCTAGAAACATGAAATTCAGGGAGTATATTCCTTCCATGGCATAAGCACCCACTAACCAGGGATTTTTTTAAATTCATCCCCTAAGGGGATGAAAAGGGGTAAAATGTTTTCACGGATTCCTCAAGATCTCTTAGGCCCAATTTTGGCCAGTGTTCTATTACCGCAATCATTGATCCCTGGTAATTGTGTCGCCGGGGGCTATTCAATTAGCCCCAACAAGCTGGCGCGAGACACGTCTTTATCAGGGATTTTGTTTCACCTGCCTCAGGCAGGCAAAGCAAAAGCCCTGAAAACGTCTGGAAAAAGGGCTGTTTTACCGAAAACAAATAGGTTTCACTCCCCGTTTTATCGCGGGTAATTGAATATCGGGTTAAGACTTTTGTTTTTGCTTACAAAGATTTCTGACACAAATAACTAAAAACTTAATTCAGGATTTTGTCCTAATCAACCCCAAAAGGGGCAAATCTGGATTTGGAGAGGCCATTCTGACCCCCAAGAATGACAGGCTACCGTCATTAATCACACTCTACTTCAGTTGTTTGAAGGGGCAAAAATGGAGTACTGGTCTGTGGACTCGGTTGTGCAAATGGATTAAGCGGTCCACTACCTTGTAGAGTTCCTCAACACACTCAATCTTTCCAGTTCACAAGCTTCTCCTCAAAGTGGGTGTTCCAATGATGTTGCTGAACTTCAACCCGCCCAGACTCTGCAATGGCACCAGGCTGCAAGTAAAGGCCCTCCTCAGAAAAGTCATTGAAGCCACAGTGTTCACCAGCTGTGCTTGGGGGGGAAATCAATGTTCATACCCCACATACCACTGTGCGTAGAGGAAAAAAGGCTTACATATGTCTTTTACTGACCTTCAATTCATTCATATTAAAAAAAAAAAAAAATGTTTAAATATAATTTATTTAATCTTGATACTACCACCCTCCTATACCCCAGTGGTATAAAATTAACTAAGCATATAAATTAAGTTAAGGTGGCATGAAGGAAATGGAAACCGGAAATATTGAAGTTCTACAGGCACATTGTCACAACTGAGGGCCTGAGCTGACGGGAGGCAGCCTCAGTTGTAGGGGCTGAGATGTACCGGAACCTGGGAGGTTGTATCAGACCCCTGGACATGTAAGTAACATGAATAATAACTGCCCGAAGGCGTGACCACGACAACTTGGATAAAAGTCAATGATGTTTATTATGACAACTCCGCAACACAGCAGCAGTAAAAGAAAACGTAAAAGTCAGCAAAGAATAAATACAGTTCCTGGGTACTACAGGATGGCAGGAGCCACAGGGCACTGGTAGTGTGAGATAGTTCTTATGATCTTCTAGATGGAAAGTCCTTACCAGGCCCGACTGTAGCAATGGAGATAACCCAGGATTGTGCCAGCTGGTGTTCCAGGAAAAGCTGGGTTGCTGAAGATAAAACAGCTGCTGTGGATACTGGCTGGAACCAGACTGTTGTTAGCACGGAGTGGATACTGGCTGGAACCAGTTAAATAATAAATGAACTTGGGAGCGATGAAATATGAACTGAAATGTAGAATTTGAGAGCGGAGAAATAATAATACCGGTGGAGAGTGGTAAAGTGTAGAAAGGACACCGGCCCTTTAAGGGAAGCTGTACTCTGCTGGAAGCTGAGCTGGAAGCAGGTAATGTTGTAGCTGGAAACAGATGAATCCACAATGGATTGGAGAGTCAGGCTACACCGCAGGTGGAATGCTGGTGCGGGTCTCTATGGTGGAAGTCTTGAGACAGGAGCTGGAACCTGGAAGACAATCACAGGAGAGAGACAAACAGGAACTAGGTTTGACAACCAAAGCACTGACGCCTTCCTTGCTCAGGCACAGTGTATTTATACCTGCAGCAAGGAAGGGATTGGCTTGGCAATTATGCAGATTAAAAATACTGACAACAGACTGGAGGAAATGATCAGCTGACAGAATCCAAGATGGCCGCGCCCATGCAGACACCTGGAGGGAAGTTTGGTTTGTAATCCATGTGGCAATGAAAACAGCAATGGCGGCGCCGGCCACTGGAGACAGGAGACGCCAGGCTGACAAGTGCACATCCAACCACGCGGACACAGCGGAGGCCGCGGCTGACGCAATCGCCACTCTGACACTCTGCATGCAGAAGCTCAGGGACGGCGGCGGAGGCCGCGGGAGACGCCATGCCAGATGCAATAAGGCGTCACTGTGACAGCGTCTCAGAGAGACAGGAGAGGATGCAGGAATGTGAACATTAGGATAACAGATGGGATCCGGTCCTGGAGCGCTGAGCCAGCCTTAGGAGGCATCTGATGGGTAAGAAATGGCGTCCAGATACCCGGATCGTGACAGCACCCCCCCCTTTAGGAGTGGCCCCAGGACACTTCTTTGGCTTTTGAGGAAACTTGGAATGGAATCTCCGGACCAAGGCAGGAGCATGGACATCAGAAGCATTGGTCCATGAACGTTCCTCAGGGCCGTAACCCTTCCAGTCAATAAGATACTGTAGTTGACCGTAACGGTGACGTGAGTCCAGGATCTTGGCCACTTCATACTCAACGCCTCGTTGAGTTTGGACTTTCGGAGTTGGAGGAAGTGAGGAATGAAACCGATTCAAGATCAGCGGTTTCAACAGGGAAACATGGAATGTCCTGGGTATTTTTAAGAAGGGAGGCAACTGAAGTCTGTAAGCAACAGGATTGATGACTTGTTCAATCTTGAAAGGACCGATATAGCGAGGTGCAAACTTCATACTGGGAACTCTTAACCTCAAATTCTTCGTGGATAACCATACCCGATCACCCACCTTGAGAGCAGGAACTGCTCGACGCTTCTTATCCGCAAACTTCTTGTACCTGAACGATGCCTTGAGCAGAGCTGATCGTACGCTCTTCCAGATATTGGCAAACTGATGCAAGGTGATATCCACTGCGGGAACAGAAGTTGCTGGAAGCGGTTGGAACTCAGGGACTTTAGGGTGGAATCCAAAGTTAGTGAAGAATGGTGTTGAAGCAGATGAAGAATGATACTGGTTGTTATGACAGAACTCGGCCCAGGGAAGTAATTGAACCCAGTCATCTTGAGAGGAGGACACATAGATGCGGAGGAAGGCCTCCAAGTCCTGATTCACCCTCTCGGTTTGACCATTGGTCTGAGGATGGTAAGCCGTGGAAAACTTAAGCTTGACTTGGAGGACTTGACATAAACTTCGCCAGAATTTGGCTGTGAATTGAACTCCTCGATCTGAGATAATTTCTTCAGGAAGACCGTGGAGTCGGAAGATCTCTTGTATGAATACTTGAGCCAACTTGGAAGCTGACGGAAGACCGGTGAGAGGAATGAAGTGTGCCATCTTGGTGAACCGGTCAACTACCACCCAGATGGTATTGAACTTGTTGCACATGGGTAAGTCTGTAATGAAATCCATCGACAAGTGGGTCCATGGTCGACGGGGAATGGATAGTGGAACCAGTTGCCCCGCAGGCGACTGGCGGGATACTTTATGTTGGGCACACTTTGGGCAAGATGCAATAAACTCCAAGACGTCCTTTTTCAGAGTTGGCCACCAATAGGACCTAGAGATAAACTCCAGGGTTTTTTGGATACCTGTATGTCCGGCAAAACGGGAAGCATGGGCCCAGTGCATGAGCTTCTTCCTTAGCATCGGCTTCACAAAACTTTTCCCTGATGGGGGCGTAGAGTCCATCCCTACCGTGGAGAATGCCAACGGATTTATAATAGGATGCTTGTCTGAAGACTCTGACTCATTTTCTTGCTCCCATGAGCGGGAAAGGGCATCGGCCTTGCGATTCTGAGAGCCCGGACAGAACTGGAGTTTAAAGTCGAACCTGGAAAAGAAAAGTGCCCATCTGGCCTGACGAGGGTTGAGACATTGTGCGCCCTTCAGGTATAAAAGGTTCTTGTGGTCTGTAAGTATGGTGATTGAATGAGAAGCTCCCTCCAACAGATACCTCCACTCTTCTAGAGCGAGCTTGATGGCTAGCAACTCCTGGTCGCCAATGGCATAGTTGCGCTCAGCTGGGGAGAACTTCCGGGAGAAGAAACTGCAAGGGTGTAAATGGCCATCTTTAGCCCTCTGAGATAACACCGCTCCTACTCCAACGGAGGAGGCATCCACCTCTAAGATGAAAGGAGAGTCGATGTCAGGCTGTTTCAGAACAGGCGCAGAGATGAACCTTTGTTTTAAAAGATGAAATGCTTGCATGGCTTCTTCAGACCACTTGGACGGGTTAGCACCCTTCTTAGTGAAAGCAGTAATAGGCGCCACAATGGTGGAAAAGTCTCGTATAAACTTTCGGTAATAGTTGGCGAACCCTAAGAACCTCTGGACCCCTTTGAGGGTTAAGGGTACCGGCCAATTTTGGATTGCTTGTAGTTTCTCAGGATCCATCTCTAGTCCGGAACCGGACACAATGTACCCTAGAAACGGAATGGACTTGACTTCAAAGACGCATTTTTCTAATTTGCAATAGAGATGATTGACACGGAGACGGGACAGAACCTCTTTAACCCAAAAACGATGTTCCTCTAAATCGTTGGCAAAAATGAGGATATCGTCTAGATAGACCACGACATGACGGTATAGAATGTCTCTGAAGATCTCATTGACAAAATGCTGGAAGACAGCTGGAGCATTGCTCAATCCGAAGGGCATGACGAGGTACTCATAATGTCCGTCACGGGTGTTAAAGGCGGTCTTCCACTCGTCACCCTCACGGATCCGGATGAGATTGTATGCACCTCGCAAGTCCAGCTTTGTAAAGATGGTAGCTCCGCTAACTCTGTCAAAGAGCTCAGTAATCAGGGGTAAAGGATAACGGTTCTTGATGGTAATGTCGTTCAAACCTCTGTAGTCGATGCACGGCTGCAGACCACCATCTTTCTTTTTTACAAAAAAGAAGCCTGCGCCGGCTGGAGAAGAAGAAGGTCGAATGAACCCCTTTGCTAGGTTCTCTTTAATATATTCCTCCATAGAATGCGTCTCAGGCAGAGACAACGGATAAGTTCGGCCTCGAGGTGGAACCTTCCCTGGAACGAGATCAATCGGACAGTCCCATTCTCTATGAGGAGGAAGGATATCTGCAGAAGCTTTACTGAACACATCCGTGAAATCTTGATATGGAGGAGGTGGAACATCAGACGACCTGGGGGAGGAAGAACAGACAGGCAATACTTTAAACAAACATGTCTCAGCACAGGAGGAACCCCATGCCAGGATTTGCGTAGTCGTCCAATCAATTGTAGGATTGTGAAGACGGAGCCATGGAAGGCCCAGGACCACAGGATGTGTGGCTCTTGGAATCACTAAAAAAGAAACAAGTTCGGAATGAAGAACTCCCACTCTCAGACGAACTGGTAGAGTCCTTAAAGAAATAACTGCATCAAAAATTTTGCTGCCATCCACGGCAGTTAAAGAAATGGACGAAGGAAGTCTCTCGGTGGGTAGGGACCACCGTTTAACATAGGCTTCGGTAATAAAGTTCCCAGCTGCTCCGGAATCAAGGAGGGCAATGACGTTCCGATAACGTTGAGCAACTTGAAGCGAGACTGGGAGATTACAATCTTGAGGAGATGGAGAGGAGATCATTACTCCTAGCCGGCCCTCTCCTTGGCGAGCTAGGATTTGGAGTTTCCCGGACGTTTGGGACAGGCATTAATGGTGTGAGACGGAGCTGCACAATAGAGACAGAGAAACTCGGAGAGACGTCTTCGGCGCTCAGCAGGAGTTAAACGGGAACGGCCAAGTTGCATGGGCTCATCTTTAGATGGTGATAGTTGACGAGGAGGAGGAGCAGAAGATTTTGGAGCAGATGATCTTCCACGCTCAGTTGCTCTCTCTCTGAAACGTAAATCAACTTTCGTGCAGAGTGAGATTAGCTCATCTAACTTAGAAGGTAAGTCTCTGGTAGCTAACTCATCTTTAATACGCTCAGATAAGCCATGCCAGAATGCAGCATACAGGGCCTCGTCGTTCCATGCCAGTTCGGATGCCAGGATCTGGAACTGTATCAGATATTGTCCTACAGTACGTGACCCCTGGCGTAAACGGAGAATCTCGGATGAAGCTGAGGTTACCCGGCCTGGCTCGTCGAAGATGCGCCTGAATGTTGACACGAAGGCAGTGTAGGAAGATAGCAGGGTGTCGGACCTCTCCCATAACGGTGATGCCCAATCAAGGGCTGAGCCACTGAGAAGAGAAATAATGTAGGCAATTTTTGTACGGTCACTGGGAAAATTGCCAGGTTGTAGCTCAAACTGAATCTCACACTGGTTGAGAAATCCCCTGCAGAATCTTGGAGATCCGTCAAATTTTGCTGGCGTTGGAAGATGAAGACGTGGAGCAGAAATGGGAAAGGTGGGTGGGGTTATAGCTGGAGTCACTGTGGTTGACGCACCAGACGCGCCTGATCCACGGAGAGTTGTCTGAATCCCATCCAGCCGAGTAGAGAGATCCTGGAGACAGCGGATGATGTGGCCCTGTGCAGCCTCCTGATGTTCTAGTCGGGCTGCCAGTTCTTGCATCGGCCTGGCCGCTTGATCCTGGTCTCCGGCTGGATTCATTAGGTCAGTGCTTACTGTCACAACTGAGGGCCTGAGCTGACGGGAGGCAGCCTCAGTTGTAGGGGCTGAGATGTACCGGAACCTGGGAGGTTGTATCAGACCCCTGGACATGTAAGTAACATGAATAATAACTGCCCGAAGGCGTGACCACGACAACTTGGATAAAAGTCAATGATGTTTATTATGACAACTCCGCAACACAGCAGCAGTAAAAGAAAACGTAAAAGTCAGCAAAGAATAAATACAGTTCCTGGGTACTACAGGATGGCAGGAGCCACAGGGCACTGGTAGTGTGAGATAGTTCTTATGATCTTCTAGATGGAAAGTCCTTACCAGGCCCGACTGTAGCAATGGAGATAACCCAGGATTGTGCCAGCTGGTGTTCCAGGAAAAGCTGGGTTGCTGAAGATAAAACAGCTGCTGTGGATACTGGCTGGAACCAGACTGTTGTTAGCATGGAGTGGATACTGGCTGGAACAAGTTAAATAATAAATGAACTTGGGAGCGATGAAATATGAACTGAAATGTAGAACTTGAGAGCGGAGAAATAATAATACCGGTGGAGAGTGGTAAAGTGTAGAAAGGACACCGGCCCTTTAAGGGAAGCTGTACTCTGCTGGAAGCTGAGCTGGAAGCAGGTAATGTTGTAGCTGGAAACAGATGAATCCACAATGGATTGGAGAGTCAGGCTACACCGCAGGTGGAATGCTGGTGCGGGTCTCTATGGTGGAAGTCTTGAGACAGGAGCTGGAACCTGGAAGACAATCACAGGAGAGAGACAAACAGGAACTAGGTTTGACAACCAAAGCACTGACGCCTTCCTTGCTCAGGCACAGTGTATTTATACCTGCAGCAAGGAAGGCATTGGCTTGGCAATTATGCAGATTAAAAATACTGACAACAGACTGGAGGAAATGATCAGCTGACAGAATCCAAGATGGCCGCGCCCATGCAGACACCTGGAGGGAAGTTTGGTTTGTAATCCATGTGGCAATGAAAACAGCAATGGCGGCGCCGGCCACTGGAGACAGGAGACGCCAGGCTGACAAGTGCACATCCAACCACGCGGACACAGCGGAGGCCGCGGCTGACGCAATCGCCACTCTGACACTCTGCATGCAGAAGCTCAGGGACGGCGGCGGAGGCCGCGGGAGACGCCATGCCAGATGCAATAAGGCGTCACTGTGACAGCGTCTCAGAGAGACAGGAGAGGATGCAGGAATGTGAACATTAGGATAACAGATGGGATCCGGTCCTGGAGCGCTGAGCCAGCCTTAGGAGGCATCTGATGGGTAAGAAATGGCGTCCAGATACCCGGATCGTGACACACATCAGCTAGTTTTAATTTAAACTAGGAGTGTGCACCGGACCATTTTTGGGGTTTTGGATCTGGATCTCCTTTGTGCTTTGGATCTGGATTGGTTTTGCCAAAACCACTCTTGCGGGTTTTGCTTTTTGTTTACATAAGCAGATATACACCAAATGGGATCTAACAAGCATGGAGAACTACATTAAAAACAGGATTTTACGAAGGGGTGTTAGACCAAGACTGTTTCCGGCTTTCGATCTGATTACTGAGAACCTGACCAAGGAGTGGGAGAATTGTCTAATGAGATGCTTCCAGAAATTAATGAACATCTTGGCAAAACATGGCAATTTAGTCTTGGAGGAATGCAATAGAGAAACAGAAACTTCGCAAAACCTTAGAATCATGGGAGAAAGACATTCAGTTCCAGAAATCGTTTGAGAAACAAGAGAGAAAACTGGAGGCATATGAGGATACTATTAAAGAGAGGAAGAGGAATAAATATATGCATGACGAACAGGATTTCATGAATAATAAAGTCTTCAAATGGAACAAAACAATCAAAGACACAAATCCGAAATCAAAGTACCAGGAGGGCTACTCATCTTCAGAAATAGAATTTTCAGGAGGGGATGATAGCAACGAACCAAGTTATTCAGAGCCTAGGAGACAGTTTAATATGGAACAGAATCCTTTTTTTAGGAAGAAGAGGGGGGGGGGGGGGGCAAGAGGCCGCCCCGCACAAGGAAGACAAAGGAATACGAATCCCAGAGATGGGAAACACAGATAATGGAAAGATATCCAAAAAGGAACGTCAGCAACAAGAAATATTAACAGATGACTCTTCTCAAAATAATCAATCTCTCTGAGCACAGATTGACATCCGAACAAGATGTGGTTCTGAAAAAGGGACTTTCCTTTGCCCCCACAAAAAGCTTTAACCGGTTTCAGTGGGAAAAGGACACAAAGCTCTTCTGCCAAAAACTACTATTGGCAAAATTTCATTCACAGAAAGAACTGAATGGATCTGAAATACCAACCCCGCCTTCTGCCTCTCCTATAACATTTACAGAACAAGATCAGTAGAGGATTGCAGCCCTGGAAGAATTATCATCGGGAACAGATGATATGGCTAACCATGAAGCAGAAAGGATCATATGCAAAAAGCGATCAACGTTTTTTCCCCAAGATCAACTATGTCCCCAGGTCGGGATATTTATGAACTTGAGCAAGGACCTGGACAGTCTACAGAAGAAGAAACCTAGATACATGGACCATCTCATACGAGAGGAAAGGATGGCCCTAAATGAGATCAGTAAATGGGAGGATGTGTTCATAAAGCCCTCCAATAAGGGGGGCAATGTCAGTATATGGCCCAAGGAAATGTACATAAAGGAGGCAATGCGGCAACTTAATGATCCAAACTGCTACACAAAGACACTCTTTAATCCTACTGATAATTGTAGGTTGGCCCTCAACCGAATTATTGAACAAGCTTTCACAGAAGAAGTGATAAAGCAGGGTGGTGTGGCCTAGCTACTGTGAGGAACAGACACACTTGCCTTGAGCTCCCCACTTCCAGAGGCCTGAACCATCTAATTTAGCTCAAATCATACCACAAAGTGCCCCCGTTCATAGACCCCCATCTGCAGCACTCAGGGGAGAGCTCAGACTACGACCTCGGAATCGGGGAGCAACTTAATAGAGCTCCCGCGGATTGAGGCCTAGTCGTACCCTCCAGCCTGGGACCTCGATTTTGCTCCGGACCCGACGCGGCTCCACACTGTCCCGCCCGCTACTAATTACATGCCCTGACAGACCATCTAACACTCTCCAGTCAGAAGACCCCCCCGACGGTGCCCAACACTCCACCGCAGAACTCACCCTGTTGATCAGCGCTGGGTGCCACTCCAGCCAAGGGTGATCCCTCCGGCGGCCATATTGGAAGGGGCAGATTCATGCGACGGGCCCCCCACCGCCGGCTACGCTGAACGGATAGACCCGGCGAGGTCTCCGCCCGACGACGCTGGGCTCCGCACACCGCCGGACACGACTACCGGACCTGCCCGACCTCCGGCCCCCGCAGCAAAGCACTCTCACCCGGTGCACGGACCCGTCCGGCGGCCATCTTGGAGGTGGCGGACGATCACTGCAAGCTCCACGCCACCAACGCTGCCCTCATTATAAGCTGCGGGAGCCTGTCTGCGGGCGGACACCTCCCTGAAGGTATTTAGCCCTCCGCCACCACTTTTATTCACCCTGCCCACAGGCCCTGAAAGCTCCTGCCACGAGTGCTCTGTCCGGCGGCCATATTGAGAGTGGCAGCCACTTATAAACAAGCCCCATTCTGCTGCTTATACTGCTCAGCCGGGCCCGGTGTGGCTCTACACAGGGCGGCCCCCGGCTCATCATTGGACACTCCTGCCCGAACAGCCCGGCCTTTGCCGCACTCCACACCCGCACATTAAACGGACCCGTCCGGCGGCCATCTTAGAGGTGGCGAACGGCAACAATAAATCCCCACACCACCAACACCGCCCTCATCATGCACTGCAGGCTCTAGCTGGAGGTCCCCACTGGACGCTCCCCAAGACCCCGTGCCTCTGCTTCACTAGAAGCGCATACGAACAACCCCCCCCCCCCGCGCACCTGATTGGCCCTCAAGACGCCGGCTGATACGCCACTACTTAAAAGCACAACCTACGAGCGCCCCCCCCCCCCCCCCCCCCGGATGGTGCTGCTCATTTGTGCCCTCCATCCCATTCCTAATTCACAGTGCCTAGTTCCTCACTACATGTGTTCTCTATAATTCGCCTGATGAAGATTTACTATTAAATCATGGGGTGGCCTGACCTGAACAAGGGCTCAGCTGCACGCTTCGGTTATTAACACCGTATGCCTCTAATGCATCTACTTCTATGAGAACGTAACTGTCACTTTATCACGGGAAGCCCCATAACACCCGTTCCGCATTGCAGAACTTTCCATTTTCACTATTACCTATTCCCACGGAATGCCACAGAAGCGCCGAAAGGCCCCTGCTCCATCCAAACCCAGTATTATCAGGGCGTGGGAAAAAGCCGGTTCTCTACCGAAACAATCACCTGGAGCAGAGAACGCTCTGATCATGGCAGGTGCCTCTCGCACCGACCCCCCTTTATCGGCTCAAGATGTGATCGCCATAGTTACTAAAACGATACAATCAGAGATGAGATCGGCCCTAGCAGATTTTAAATCGGAACTGGAAGACCTAGGTACCAGAACGAACACTCTCGAACAGAAAGTAGATGAAATCTGCCAATACCAGAGTGTCATGGATCAAGAATTCACGGATCTGCGGGCAGAAATGGAAACATACAAAGATCATCTCGAGGACATTGAAAATCGAAATAGGCGGAATAACATCCGCGTACGCAACATTCCGGAAACAATAACTACCGACACACTTCCAGCCTACTTAAAGGACCTTTTTCTCCATATAGACCCTGACATTTCAGTGGATCTTCTTCACCTGGACCGGGCCCATAGGGCCCTCCGCCCAAAACCACCCTCGACCCAACCGCCACGGGACGTTATCCTCCGCTTTCATTATTTTAAAGCGAAAGAGCAAATTATGACTGCTGTTAGAGGGCTCTCAACGGTCTCCTACTCTGGGTCTCAACTTCAACTCTTCCAGGACCTGGCACCGTCGACCCTAAAGAAAAGGAGAGATCTACTGAATGTCACCAAGACTTTGAGAACCCACTCTATCAAATACAAGTGGGGCTTCCCCTTCCAACTTTTGGTCAACAGAAATGGCACGACTCACGCCGTCAAGACCCCAAATCAAGGCTATGACCTACTGAAGTCGTTTGGTCTCCTAGAGGATGTTCCAGAAATATGCCGACAACCCGCCTCACCCTCTAGACCCATGGCGCCAACGAAGGATTGGACCCCGGCTTAATTACATTATTCATGCTAGTTTGGAAACTATGTTTCACATTATTTCACTGTTAGTTCTTCATTCACTTCTTGATGCTCTTTTTATAACAAGTTTGATAATTGTCCTTTAGACGATCCTGACGCCCTTTTCCTTCTCTTCTTATCCACTTGCATCAGGTACCAATATGTTAACACGTTAATATTTGCCCTTGTTCTTCCTTAGGTCACCCCGTTCTTTTTATTTTTTATTTGTTACTTGATATGCTCACCAAGCTTCACGTTCAACGAATTCTGTTGTTAATACACACCCTCACACTCAGATGGATGTGTCAGGACGACACTCCATCTTTCTACATTGGACCTAGCTCCACTAAAGGAGTAGGTCGCCTTCTCTCCCCCTTAACTCTTAACCCCTCTCTCTCTATCTTTAATCTTCTCCATGTTCCACCCCCCTGCCCTCCCCGCCAGTTGGGGTGTGAACCCCATCTGTTACTGAGCTCATTCTCTTTTGACCCACCATGAAGTTGACAGTTTTTACTCTCAATGTAAACGGTCTTAATTCCCCAACCAAAAGGGCTATGGCCATTCAATACCTTCACAGACGAAAACCTAGCATTGTTATGCTGCAAGAGACCCACCTGAAGACTCCACATTCTTCCCTCACGACCAAGCAATATCCCATGGCCTTTCACTCCTCCATGAACGCTAAACGCCGCGGCACAGCGATTCTCATCCATCAGAACACACCTATCACTATACACGACTCTATTTCCGACCCACTGGGACGTTTTCTTATCCTCAAGGGTACATATAATAATGCCCCAATTATATTGGCTTCAGTCTATGCCCCTAATGACCAACAAGGTTCCCTATACGCCACCTTCTTTAATCAACTTACCCAATTGCCCCGAGGACTTACCATCATAGGAGGCGACTTTAACACTATCACGGACCCCAAACTAGACAGATCTCGCTCCTCTACCACTCCCCCCAGGCACGCCAAGACATCTAAGGCGCTCATGTCACGATTGGCCCTTCACGATCTATACGACGCATGGAGAGTACAATACCCCAATGCGAGAGGTTTCACACATTACTCTCCCCCCTATGATCTACACACTCGCATTGACTACTTCTTCGTAGACCGTACCACATCCCAATCTCTTGTGGGCGCTCAGACCCTCCCTATACCATGGTCAGATCATCTAGCCATCTAACTGGAAATTTCCTCTCATATAGGCCCCCGACCTGTTCGCCAATGGCGACTGAATGAATCCCTCTTCTTGAAACAATCAAATGTTGAGACTATAGCCACAGCCCTTACAGATTTTATTACCCTCAACAATACCCCTGATATCTCTTCACCCATCCTGTGGGAAGCTCATAAGGCTACCCTCCGGGGCACCCTTATCAGTTTGTCAGCTGCATCTAAGAAATCAGAAATGTCACGTATACTAGAGCTAGAAAAGACACTAATTTCCCTGACAGACCTACACCACAATCACCCTAAAAGATGCACTTATCTAAAAATACTCGCTGTTAAGGGACAACTTTCGCAAATCTTATCTAAAAAGGCAGCACAAACTCTTTTATGGGTTCGACAAACTTTTTATGAAAAATCTGATAAAGCAGACACCATTTTAGCTCGCAAGCTGCGCGCTAAACGCACCCGCAACCGTATTCTCAAGCTAAAATGCCCGGACGGCACCGTCACTTATGACCCTCAAGTTATGACCAGACAATTCCGCCAATTTTATGAATCACTTTACAATCTCTCACACAACCCCTCTGCCTTGCCATCAGATATCACCTCTCTCACCCAATACTTAACCTCATGCTCTCTACCCACTCTATCCGAGGCACAGCTTCAAAGCCTCAATGCAGCGATCACTGATGAAGAGATTAGATTAGCTATCAAATCGCTACGCCGTTCCGCAGCACCAGGACCTGACGGCTACACCGCCCTATACTACAAAAAATTTACAGACTCGCTACTCCCTATGCTTCGTCCCCTCTTTAATTCACTACTGGAGGGCGGTACGCTCGATGACGCCACCACCAGGGCCAACATTATAATTATCCCTAAACCACAGAGAGACCCAATGGAGATGGGCAATTATAGGCCTATTTCTCTTTTAAATGTCGATTTAAAACTTTTCGCTAAGATTCTTGCCATGCGCCTAACCCCTATATTGACGACCTTGGTCCATCCAGACCAGGTGGGCTTTATCCCCAACAGGCAGGCTTCCGATAACACGAGGCGCCTGATCAACCTCATCCAAATAGCAACAACCCGTTCGCTGTCGACCCTGGTGGTGGCGCTCGATGCTGAGAAAGCCTTTGACAGGGTTGCCTGGTCGTTTCTGACTCAAACCCTACGTCATATGGGATTTCGAGGCGCTTTTCTCAATGGTATTAACTCCCTCTATCATAACCCTTCCGCTTCCGTACTAGTAAATGGCCTCACTTCCGAGCCCTTCCAAATAAAAAACGGCACCCGTCAGGGTTGCCCCCTCTCCCCCTTGTTGTTTGCCCTTATCATGGAGCCTCTCGCAGCCAGAATAAGGCTTAATAGCAATATTACGGGTATAAGGGTGGGTCACTCGGACCATAAGATAGCACTATATGCGGACGATGTAATATTGACATTAACCAACCCCACTGTCTCCCTCCCAACCTTATTTGCTGAGACCCACATCTATGGCCAACACTCAAACTATAACACCAACACAGAAAAAACAGAATTTTTAGACATCAATATTCCACACTCAGATTTAACACTACTTCAAACGGACTTCCCTTTCCGATGGCAATCTGAGAAGCTCAAATATCTGGGAGTCTATCTAACAAAATCATACCCCCGGCTATATACAGCCAACTTCCCAAGATTGCTTGCCTCTATCAAAACGGACCTATTAGCGTGGAACAAACAATATATCTCATGGTTCGGACGTACTGCGGCGGTCAAAATGAACGTTCTACCCCGATTATTATATTTATGGCAGACACTACCAATCCATATCCCTACTTCAATCCTTAAGAACCTGCAGCGAGACATTTCAAATTTTATATGGGCAACCAAAAAACCAAGAGTCAAGATGCGAATACTACATAAACACCAATCCACAGGAGGTATAGGAATACCTGACCTAATCAAATACTACCGAGCCACCCACCTAGCCTCTTGCATTCACTGGCATGCTCCGCCCAATCAGAAAGTATGGACACATATAGAAGCCCACACATTATCAGTATACTCCCCTTCCACCCTCTTATGGTGCCCGCGCACGCAACGCCCACCAACCTCAATTATGCTCCCCACAATACGATTCACGTTATCCATATGGGATTATTGTACACGATTCTACAAACTCCGCTCATTCCACCCCCTCCTGGTCCCCTTATGGAACAATCCTATCTTCACTCCCGGTATGGACCACTATCACTTTCCACATTGGACTGCCCACAATATTTTGTTTCTCTTGGACCTAGCTCCCCTACACACCTTCCCGGACTTTGCTAATATACAATCACGCTTTAACCTCCCCCACAGAGTTTTTTACCAATTTTTACAAATCCGACACTTCCACCACTCGCTTCACCGATCCTCCCCAGGCACTCCCCTCACACCCACTTCAGCTATTGAATCCCTCTGTCGTTCACGGCACTTATCTAAAGGTCTTATATCATCAATTTACCAGATTTTGCTATCACACAATCAACCTGCTAAGGAATCCCACGAACTGGCATGGGAGAGTGACACGGGGGAGACTCTCACCCCCGAAGACTGGTCCCTAATTAAAATGGCTATATCAAAATGCTCAATTTCAGTGAGCATTAAAGAAAATGCCTATAAACTTTATACTAGATGGTATCTGGTTCCGACCCGACTCCGCGCAATCTTCCCTGATGCCTCGGACCTTTGCTGGCGACAATGTGGCCAGAGAGGATCCTTATTACACGTTTGGTGGACGTGTCCTAGTATAAGTCAATACTGGAAGGAAATACACAAACTAATTAAAAATATCACTGACTTTGATATGCCCTCTTCACCTTTCTATTCTCTCTTAGCTAGACCGATCTCCAATCTCCCACGCCCCACACTCAAACTGATCAATCACATACTTAACACAGCGAAGTGTCAAATCGCATCGCACTGGAAATCCACAGCCCCCCCTCCCGTCCCTGCTACTATCAACGCCATATGGTCAACTTACAGACTGGAACGAATCTCCTCAGTCCTTCATGACACCCCGACTCAATTTATCCGCGTTTGGTCACCTTGGACCGATTATTACAACGCTGAACCCCCTTTGTCAACCATCTAAAATCATCTGAATTCCCCTAGCATGATGATACACCCCGACTGGCAACCCCCCCCCCCCACACTACTTTTATCTTATGATTGCATCTTCGATTTTGAAATTCCTATCCCTAATCCTGCCTCCCCCCACCCTCTCTATCACCTTCTTTCTCCCCCTTTTCTCATGTTCTCCCTCTCTGCACCCTTTCTACCTTCCTATCTCCCTCTATGCATATTCATTAAAGTTCTATACTGTCTTCTTCCTCCTTCTTTCCCACAATCTAATCTACTACACTTTTTTCTTTTACTCTTAGATCTCTGACTAGTATATGCTTCTCCACATACACAAAATGTTAAGTTCTATTTCAATGTTATAACAAGTTACACTCCTGCCGATCTCCAATGATATATACTAGACTGCAGGCGCTATGTACAGTATAATGATGTCTGATTAAGGTTCCATAACAAGCCTGCTGTATTTTATATATTTATTTTTTTTATTCTTCTTATGTTTTTTCACACAAGCTGTAACCTAATTCCATATCACCCAATAAAATATTCTTTCAAAAAAAAAAAAAAAAAAGAAGTGATAAAGCAAGAGTATAATTATCTTCGAGTGGAGCACCCTAGGACCCCTACTTTCTATCTTTTGCCAAAGGTGCACAAAAACCTTTTAAAAAAAAACCTGGAAGACCAATAGTATCAGAAGTCAGGGGTATCAGAGAAGCCAGCATTTTTATAGATGTTCATTAACGTAAGCATGTTACAAGCCTGCCATCCTATGTACAGGACACAGGGGATGTTATCGTGAAGTTGCATGATGTAATGTTGGAAGAGGGCTACCTTCTGGCAAGCTTTGATGTAGAACCATTATACAGCAGTATTGATCACTCAAAGGGCTTGGCTGCAGTCGAGTACTTTTTGAGAATGGAAGGACCAAATTAATACATTCCTGTTGAAATTGTTGCATTTTGTTCCCCATAAAAACATCTTCACGTTTGCTGACATGTTCTACACACAAATTTGAGGAACGGTTATGGGTGCAGCATGCGCACCAACATATGCCGTCCTATACCTAGGATGTGGGAGATGGGAGTAGTCTTCAGTGAGGAGCACGAACCATTCACCAAGAACATTGTAATGTGGATGAGTTACATAGATGACATACAGTTTACAGTATGTCATCTGGGAAGGAGAAGAGAAACATCTGAAGAAATTCATCACGGTATTGAATAACAGCCTCACTTTAAAATTAACATATGAAATCAGCAGAGAAGAGATTCCTTTCCTGGACTATAGAGATGACAATGGAATACTGGCGACTGAACTCTGCAGGAAGAAAACGGCTACAAATAGCTTACTCCTCAGCACAAGTTCACACCTACCAGCCACTGTTCAGAACATAAGTTGGGATGAATTTTTAAGGCTCAGAAGAAACTGTTCCGAAGATGGGGTATACATAACAAAAAGCAAAGAGCTGGCAGAAAGACTGAAAGAGAGAGGCTATAGTATGAGGAGTATCATGAAAGCAAGTCAAACCTTACTCCATACAAATACACACACACTCATTTTTCAAGAAAGTAAGCGATCAAAACAACTGAATGACAAGAGCAAGTTGGAAATGAGTTTTGTAGGCAAATTTTGTCAAGAATGGCGGTAGATCAAAAAGATCATTAATAAACATTGGCCGATACTATTGAACGACCGAGACTTAGCGGCCAATCTTGGTCCAACAGTGGTGATGAGCTGGAAAAGGTCACCTAACCTCAGAGACAAACTTGTCAGCAGCCATTTCTGTTGAACTCCTCGAAGGAAGAACAGAATCAAGGGAACTGTCACAACTGAGGGCCTGAGCTGACGGGAGGCAGCCTCAGTTGTAGGGGCTGAGATGTACCGGAACCTGGGAGGTTGTATCAGACCCCTGGACATGTAAGTAACATGAAGAAGAACCGCCCGAAGGCGTGACCACGACAACTTGAATAAAAGTCAATGATGTTTATTTATGACAAACTCCATGCATCACAGTAGCAGTAAAAGAAACATAAAAGTCAGCAAAGAATAAATACAGTTCCTGGGAACTACAGGGTGTCAGGAGCCACAGGGCACTGGTAGTGTGAGATAGTTCTTATAATCTTCTAGATGGAAAGTCCTTACCAGGCCCGACTGTAGCAATGGAGATAACCCAGGATTGTACCAGCTGGTGTTCCAGGAAAAGCTGGGCTGCTGTAGATAAAACGGCTGCTGTGGATACTGGCTGGAACCAGACTGTTGTTGGCACGGAGTGGATACTGGCTGGAACCAGTTAAATAATAAATGAACTTGGGAGCGATGAAATAAGAGCTGAAGTTAGGAGTTTGAGAGCGGTGAAATTATAATACCGGTGGAGAGTGGTAAACTGTAGAAAGGACACCGGCCCTTTAAGAGAAGCTGTACTCTGCTGGAAGCTGTGCTGGAAGCAGGTAATGTTGTAGCTGGAAACAGATGAATCCAAAATGGATCGGAGAGTCAGGCTACACCGCAGGTGGAATGCTGGTGCGGGTCTCTATGGTGGAAGTCTTGAGACAGGAGCTGGAACCTGGAAGACAATCACAGGAGAGAGACAAACAGGAACTAGGTTTGACAACCAAAGCACTGACGCCTTCCTTGCTCAGGCACAGTGTATTTATACCTGCAGCAAGGAAGGGATTGGCTAGGCAATTATGCAGATTATCAATACTGAGAACAGATTGGTGGAAATGATCAGCTGACAAAATCCAAGATGGCTGCGCCCATGCAGACACTTGGAGGGAAGTTTGGTTTGTAATCCATGTGACAAAGAAAACAGTAATGGCGGCGCCGGCCACCGGAGACAGGAGGCGCCAAGCTGACAGGTGCACATCCAACCACGGGGACACAGCGGAGGCCGCGGCTGACGTAATCGCCACTCAGACACTCTGCATGCAGAAGCTCAGGGACGGCGGCGGAGGCCGCGGGAGACGCCATGCCAGGTGTAATATGGCGTTTACTGTGACCGTGTCTCAGAGTGACAGGAGAGGATACAGGAATGTAAACATCAGGATAACAGATGGGATCCGGTCCTGGAGCGCTGAGTCAGCCTTAGGAGGCATCTGATGGGTAAGAAATGGCGTCCAGATACCCGGATCGTGACAGCACCCCCCCCCCCCCCCCCCCTTTAGGAGTGGCCCCAGATCACTCTTTTGGCTTTTGAGGAAACTTGGAATGGAATCTCCGGACCAAGGCAGGAGCATGGACATCAGAAGCATTGGTCCATGAACGTTCCTCAGGGCCATAACCCTTCCAGTCAATAAGATATTGTAGTTGACCGTAACGGTGACGTGAGTCCAGGATCTTGGCTACTTCATACTCAACGCCTCGTTGAGTTTGGACTTTCGGAGTTGGAGGAAGTGAAGAATGAAACCGATTCAAGATCAGCGGTTTCAACAGGGAAACATGGAATGTCCTGGGTATTTTTAAGAAGGGAGGCAACTGAAGTCTGTAAGCAACAGGATTGATGACTTGTTCAATCTTGAAAGGACCGATATAGCGAGGTGCAAACTTCATACTGGGAACTCTTAACCTCAAATTCTTCGTGGATAACCATACCCGATCACCCACCTTGAGAGCAGGAACTGCTCGACGCTTCTTATCCGCAAACTTCTTGTACCTGAACGATGCCTTGAGCAGAGCTGATCGTACGCTCTTCCAGATATTGGCAAACTGATGCAAGGTGATATCCACTGCGGGAACAGAAGTTGCTGGAAGCGGTTGGAACTCAGGGACTTTAGGGTGGAATCCAAAGTTAGTAAAGAATGGTGTTGAAGCAGATGAAGAATGATACTGGTTGTTATGACAGAACTCGGCCCAGGGAAGTAATTGAACCCAGTCATCTTGAGAGGAGGACACATAGATGCGGAGGAAGGCCTCCAAGTCCTGATTCACCCTCTCGGTTTGACCATTGGTCTGAGGATGGTAAGCCGTGGAAAACTTTAGCTTGACTTGGAGGACTTGACATAAACTTCGCCAGAATTTGGCTGTGAATTGAACTCCTCGATCTGAGATAATTTCTTCAGGAAGACCGTGGAGTCGGAAGATCTCTTGTATGAATACTTGAGCCAACTTAGAAGCTGACGGAAGACCGGTGAGAGGAATGAAGTGTGCCATCTTGGTGAACCGGTCAACTACCACCCAGATGGTATTGAACTTGTTGCACATGGGTAAATCTGTAATAAAATCCATCGACAAATGGGTCCAAGGTCGACGGGGAACAGATAGTGGAACCAGTTGCCCCGCAGGCGACTGGCGGGATACCTTATGTTGAGCACACTTTGGGCAAGATGCAATAAACTCCAAGACGTCCTTTTTCAGAGTTGGCCACCAATAGGACCTAGAGATAAACTCCAGGGTTTTTTGGATACCTGTATGTCCGGCAAAACGGGAAGCATGGGCCCAATGCATGAGCTTCTTCCTTAGCATCGGTTTCACAAAACTTTTCCCTGATGGGGGCATAGAGTCCATCCCTACCGTGGAGAATGCCAACGGATTTATAATAGGATGCTTGTCTGAAGACTCTGACTCATTTCCTTGCTCCCATGAGCGGGAAAGGGCATCGGCCTTGCGGTTCTGAGAGCCCGGACAGAACTGGAGTTTAAAATCGAACCTGGAAAATAAAAGTGCCCATCTGGCCTGACGAGGGTTGAGACATTGTGCGCCTTTCAGATATAAAAGGTTCTTGTGGTCTGTAAGTATGGTGATTGAATGAGAAGCTCCCTCCAACAGATACCTCCACTCTTCTAGAGCGAGCTTGATGGCTAGCAACTCCTGGTCGCCAATGGCATAGTTGCGCTCAGCTGGGGAGAACTTCCGGGAGAAGAAACTGCAAGGGTGTAAATGGCCATCTTTAGCCCTCTGAGATAACACCGCTCCTACTCCAACGGAGGAGGCATCCACCTCTAAGATGAAAGGAGAGTCGATGTCAGGCTGTTTCAGAACAGGCGCAGAGATGAACCTTTGTTTTAAAAGATGAAATGCTTGCATGGCTTCTTCAGACCACTTGGACGGGTTAGCACCCTTCTTAGTGAAAGCAGTAATAGGCGCCACAATGGTGGAAAAGTCTCGTATAAACTTTCGGTAATAGTTGGCGAACCCCAAGAACCTCTAGACCCCTTTGAGGGTTAAGGGTATCGGCCAATTTTGGATTGCTTGTAGTTTCTCAGGATCCATCTCTAGTCCGGAACCGGACACAATATACCCTAGAAACGGAATGGACTTGACTTCAAAGACGCATTTCTCTAATTTGCAATAGAGATGATTGACACGGAGACGGGACAGAACCTCTTTAACCCAAAAACGATGTTCCTCTAAATCGTTGGCAAAAATGAGGATATCGTCTAGATAGACCACGACATGACGGTATAGAATGTCTCTGAAGATCTCATTGACAAAATGCTGGAAGACAGCTGGAGCATTGCTCAATCCGAAGGGCATGACGAGGTACTCATAATGTCTGTCACGGGTGTTAAAGGCGGTCTTCCACTCGTCACCCTCACGGATCCGGATGAGATTGTATGCACCTCTCAAGTCCAGCTTTGTAAAGATGGTAGCTCCGCTAACTCTGTCAAAGAGCTCAGTAATCAGGGGTAAAGGATAACGGTTCTTGATGGTAATGTCGTTCAAACCTCTCTAGTCGATGCACGGCCGCAGACCACCATCTTTCTTTTTTACAAAAAAGAAGCCTGCGCCGGCTGGGGAAGAAGGTCGAATGAACCCCTTTGCTAGGTTCTCTTTAATGTATTCCTCCATAGAATGCGTCTCAGGCAGAGACAACGGATAAGTTCGGCCTCGAGGTGGAACCTTCCCTGGAACGAGATCAATCGGGCAGTCCCATTCTCTATGAGGAGGAAGGATATCAGCAGAAGCTTTACTGAACACATCCGTGAAATCTTGATATGGAGGAGGTGGAACTTCAGACGACCTGGGGGAGGAAGAACAGACAGGCAATACTTTAAACAAACATGTCTCAGCACAGGAGGAACCCCATGCCAGGATTTGCGTAGTCGTCCAATCAATTGTAGGATTGTGAAGACGGAGCCATGGAAGGCCCAGGACCACAGGATGTGTGGCTCTTGGAATCACTAAAAAAGAAACAAGTTCGGAATGAAGAACTCCCACTCTCAGACGAACTGGTAGAGTCCTTAAAGAAATAACTGCATCAAAAATTTTGCTGCCATCCACGGCAGTTAAAGAAATGGACGAAGGAAGTCTCTCGGTGGGTAGGGACCACCGTTTAACATAGGCTTCGGTAATAAAGTTCCCAGCTGCTCCGGAATCAAGGAGGGCAATGACGTTCCGATAACGTTGAGCAACTTGAAGCGAGACTGGGAGATTACAATCTTGAGGAGATGGAGAGGAGATCATTACTCCTAGCCGGCCCTCTCCTTGGCGAGCTAGGATTTGGAGTTTCCCGGACGTTTGGGACAGGCATTAATGGTGTGAGACGGAGCTGCACAATAAAGACAGAGAGACTCGGAGAGACGTCTTCGGCGCTCAGCAGGAGTTAAACGGGAACGGCCAATTTGCATGGGCTCATCTTTAGTTGGTGATAGTTGGCGAGGAGGAGGAGCAGAAGATTTTGGAGCAGATGATCTTCCACGCTCAGTTGCTCTCTCTCTGAAACGTAAATCAACTTTCGTGCAGAGTGAGATTAGCTCATCTAACTTAGAGGGTAAGTCTCTGGTAGCTAACTCATCTTTAATACGCTCAGATAAGCCATGCCAGAATGCAGCATACAGGGCCTCGTCGTTCCATGCCAGTTCGGATGCCAGGATCTGGAACTGTATCAGATATTGTCCTACAGTACGTGACCCCTGGCGTAAACGGAGAATCTCGGATGAAGCTGAGGTTACCCGGCCTGGCTCGTCGAAGATGCGCCTGAATGTTGATACGAAGGCAGTGTAGGAAGATAGCAGGGTGTCGGACCTCTCCCATAACGGTGATGCCCAATCAAGGGCTGAGCCACTGAGAAGAGAAATAATGTAGGCAATTTTTGTACGGTCACTGGGAAAATTGCCAGGTTGTAGCTCAAACTGAATCTCACACTGGTTGAGAAATCCCCTGCAGAATCTTGGAGATCCGTCAAATTTTGCTGGCGTTGGAAGATGAAGACGTGGAGCAGAAATGGGTAAGGTGGGTGGGGTTATAGCTGGAGTCACTGTGGTTGACGCACCAGACGCGCCTGATCCACGGAGAGTTGTCTGAATCCCATCCAGCCGAGTAGAGAAATCCTGGAGACAGCGGATGATGTGGCCCTGTGCAGCCTCCTGATGTTCTAGTCGGGCTGCCAGTTCTTGCATCGGCCTGGCCGCTTGATCCTGGTCTCCGGCTGGATTCATTAGGTCAGTGCTTACTGTCACAACTGAGGGCCTGAGCTGACGGGAGGCAGCCTCAGTTGTAGGGGCTGAGATGTACCGGAACCTGGGAGGTTGTATCAGACCCCTGGACATGTAAGTAACATGAAGAAGAACCACCCGAAGGCGTGACCACGACAACTTGAATAAAAGTCAATGATGTTTATTTATGACAAACTCCATGCATCACAGTAGCAGTAAAAGAAACATAAAAGTCAGCAAAGAATAAATACAGTTCCTGGGAACTACAGGGTGTCAGGAGCCACAGGGCACTGGTAGTGTGAGATAGTTCTTATAATCTTCTAGATGGAAAGTCCTTACCAGGCCCGACTGTAGCAATGGAGATAACCCAGGATTGTACCAGCTGGTGTTCCAGGAAAAGCTGGGCTGCTGTAGATAAAACGGCTGCTGTGGATACTGGCTGGAACCAGACTGTTGTTGGCACGGAGTGGATACTGGCTGGAACCAGTTAAATAATAAATGAACTTGGGAGCGATGAAATAAGAGCTGAAGTTAGGAGTTTGAGAGCGGTGAAATTATAATACCGGTGGAGAGTGGTAAACTGTAGAAAGGACACCGGCCCTTTAAGAGAAGCTGTACTCTGCTGGAAGCTGTGCTGGAAGCAGGTAATGTTGTAGCTGGAAACAGATGAATCCAAAATGGATCGGAGAGTCAGGCTACACCGCAGGTGGAATGCTGGTGCGGGTCTCTATGGTGGAAGTCTTGAGACAGGAGCTGGAACCTGGAAGACAATCACAGGAGAGAGACAAACAGGAACTAGGTTTGACAACCAAATCACTGACGCCTTCCTTGCTCAGGCACAGTGTATTTATACCTGCAGCAAGGAAGGGATTGGCTAGGCAATTATGCAGATTATCAATACTGAGAACAGATTGGTGGAAATGATCAGCTGACAAAATCCAAGATGGCTGCGCCCATGCAGACACTTGGAGGGAAGTTTGGTTTGTAATCCATGTGGCAATGAAAACAGTAATGGCGGCGCCGGCCACCGGAGACAGGAGGCGCCAAGCTGACAGGTGCACATCCAACCACGCGGACACAGCGGAGGCCGCGGCTGACGTAATCGCCACTCAGACACTCTGCATGCAGAAGCTCAGGGACGGCGGCGGAGGCCGCGGGAGACGCCATGCCAGGTGTAATATGGCGTTTACTGTGACCGCGTCTCAGAGTGACAGGAGAGGATACAGGAATGTAAACATCAGGATAACAGATGGGATCCGGTCCTGGAGCGCTGAGCCAGCCTTAGGAGGCATCTGATGGGTAAGAAATGGCGTCCAGATACCCGGATCGTGACAGGAACATACCCATGTGGCTTCTGCAAAGTATGCAAACATGTTGACACGGGACCTGTGATCAAAGACAGATATGGGAAGAAGGTTGAGGCATCAGAGTTCATGAATTGCCAAACCTCGAATATCATATATTGTATCCAATGTCAATGTAAAATGATGTATGTTGGCATGACCACAAGAATGGTCAAACTACGAATTATGGAGCACTTGGGAAACATCAAAAATGCTCAAGCCAATCTAGCAAGATTTAGACAGATTACCACTGTGGCAAGGCACTTCCTCCACAAACACTCCAAATCCCCTCCCAAAAACTCAAATTCTTTGGCCTTGAAAGGCTAAGAATGGGTATCAGAGGGGGGACACCGCAAGGAAACTTCAAAAACTGGAAAGTGAATGGATATTCAAGCTCAACACGGTGGCCCCAGGCAGCCTAAATGAGAACATTAATTATAGTGTCTTCCTTCCAACATAAACCATACCCTTTGAACTTAACAAGATGGCCCTGGAGGACTATGAGAGCACTGATTACAATATCTTCCTCGCAGTAAAAACTGCACTAACATAGAGTCCCCGTAACATCAAGGACTCCGATTTAAATTCTGATACACACAATTATTTTTAAGACATTATTAATCCCTATCTCTGATGTAGGGTAGGGCCTAGCACTATATGTGCTCAAAGCCATATGAATTTAAGGTTTAAGAAATAGGGAACCAAGGATATATGGACCACTAGATTCAGGAATGTATTTATGAAGCAAAATAGAAAACACTATGACATACACTGATGTCAATGCAACATTTTACAAGCAATCTTTTATAAGATCAATCATATGTTATTAATTAGAGTTGAGTCCACCAATTGAGTCCAATAATTTGAGTTGAGTCCAATAATGGATCACAATAGTTTGTTCCCAACATGATTTTTTTTGTAAGGACGACTGACTATAAGACCTCACTGACCTTATATATTTACATCCAAACCTTTTAATTTGGACTATATGGTTTGACAACCACACACTGATATACTTACCTCCAGTATTCTCCCACATCTGTGGATGTATATTAATTACACTCATCACCTCCAATGTCCTCTTGCATCTGTATGTATTTAAGTACAATTTCGATATTTTCTATAAATACATATATAGGTACAATTACTATATTTATTATAACTACATACTCATGCAACTACTATAATTGATACTTATTACATAGGAATACGTATGATGTCCATAACCTAGGATAAAAATAAATTATAGAGAGCGCTTGAATGACTGTGAATATATGGGGTGATAAGTGTAGGGTAAATGTGTATTGCAATACCTGTAAAAGAAAAAGGTTTATTAGGTAAAATGTTTAAGCTCCTTTGGGCATGTATATTGATAGCAGTCCGTGCGGGTAATGACAGCGGCGGGTCCCGGTAATTGCCGGCGGCTGGAGCCGCAAAGGTAGTAGCTGAGTCCAGTACTGACTGTCTGTCCCTAGCTAACTAACCTTTGTTGGTGGGTCTTGTCCTCTCCGGCCGGCTGGTTCCCTTGGTGTTTTGCTGACAAGTGCTTCTCCGTGCGCTGCTCGGAAAACTGCAGCGCTGCGGCGCTGATGTTAAAGGTCACTTTCCTCTGTCTCCACAATGAACACAGCTAGCAAGGCGTCCAACGCGTTTCGGGCTATTTCCAGCCCTTTGTCTAGGATAACGCCCATGATCTGAGGTCTCTCCTTTATAGTAAAACATGCTACTTTAATTAGTTTCAATTAAAAATCAATTAGCCCCAAATTAATATATTATAGGGTAAAAATAGAAAAATATAGTTTTTCTTGGTTCAAAATTGGGGATAAGAATAAAATACAGTGTTGATAAGACAGGTATTGCAAGAAGGAAATGTTTATGAATTAATGTATATAAAAAATGTGTGGTAAAAATGAAATAAATGAATAATTAATTGAATTAATGCTGATTTGTTCAGTTATGTTTACTAAAGAAAGGCATTAAGGTCAAATTCAATATTTAACCCATTTGGTTGTAATGTTTGTAGGAAAAAGATCCACTTTGTCTCTTTTTTTCTGAGCTCTTTACAGAAGTCGCCTCCTCTCCAGTGTTGATTGATTTTTTGTATTGCCATGAATGTCAAGTCTACAGGGTTTTTATTGTGAACTTCGGAGAAATGTTTAGAGAGGCTGTGTGTCTGAAGCCCCTTTCTGATGTTGAAAATATGTTCTGCGACCCTGGTTTTGAGTTTTCTCTTGGTTTGTCCCACGTACTGGAAGCCACAAGGACATTCCAGCAAATATATGACCCCTTCCGAATCGCATGTGATTTTTTTCTCTGATTTTTTTTTTTTAAAGTTAGAATTTTTATTGAGAATGATCGATAATCAAAACAGTATCAATAACAAAGTTGTACAGGGTGAGGTAATGAACATGAAGATAACAGGTGTACACATTATACCAGCTTAATAAAGACAGTTCTATGGTGATATAGGCTATCCGGTATTAGCAATATGTGCCCTGTGTAAGTCCGAGTGTGAACTTGATCAGTCTCATCTTATTTTTCATTTATCGGATCAATTCTATATCAAAACAGAGTATAATCCTATGGAGAGTGGGAGCAAGAGAGAAAAAAGAGGAGGAAAGGAGAGAAGAAACAAGAAAACGAAAGTTAATAGAGGAGGAACGTTGAGAAAGTTACTTAAAGGGAAGCAAGAGGTTGGGAACAGTCCTCTTTATTGATAACTGAGGGAGGGATAAATTAAGTGCTAGAGGTAATAGTAATGTAAGCAGTATTAGCAGAGTCCGGGCATCATTAAAGAGCGTGCGAGGTACCAAGGAGACCAGGTGTTGTGGAACTGAGCCACAGTGTTATTCCTTAGGCTTGTAATGTATTCCATATTGGCTATGTAGTTAATCTTGGTCAACAGTACAGCCCTGGAGGGTGGTTTATGATCTTTCCAGCATTTAGCGATCAGTGATTTAGCCGCCATGCAAAGTTGCATGGTAAGCTTGTCCTGGGTTTTGGGTAGTGACGGTATGGGGGCGTGAAGCAAAGCAATTTCAGGGGAGAGATCTAGGTTATGCCCGCAGGTTTGAGCAATAAGTGCTCCAACCGTGTTCCAAAAGGGGCGGATAGAGGGGCAAGTCCACCATATGTGAAAAAAGGTGCCCTCCTCTCCACAAAGTCTCCAACACAGGTTTGATGTCGTGGGGAAGATGGAGTGAAGTCTGGAGGGAACCAGATACCACCTGGTGTAGACCTTATAACATGTTTCCCTAAGTGCCACACTAATAGAGGCTTTAGCGATGCGCATTCTGATTTCCTCCCATTGATCATCTTCCAACGGATGGGAGAGATCTGATTCCCAAGCTAATTCATGGGATTCACGGATAGAGGGGTCTGGAGCCAAAATTGAGTTGTATATTGTTGAGATATTCCCCTTTTTGCCAGTTGAAAGTAAACACATATGTTCAAAGGAGGTGGGTGGTTTCAAAGGGGTAGTTTTAAGCTGAGATTTGAGGAAGCTAAGAATTTGGACATAATGGTAGTGACACGAGGATGGGATACCAAAGCGTTCCTGAAAATCCCCAAACGAGGTCGGTGCTGACTGACCTTTAACATGGATAAATCTCGTGACACCCTGGGATTGCCATGGGGCCGCTATTCTTCCTTCGCAGCCTGGGGGGAAGGCAGGGTGATCCCAAATGGGTGATAAGGGTGAGGGGTATGAAGATAGATTGTGGGTGCTGCGGAGTTTGTCCCACAGTCCAAGGGTGAATTTAATCGTGGGGACTGAATAGGCCGAGGCTGGTCTGCATGACCTGGGAATCCATGGAAGAGAGTCGAGGGGGGTACCTTGATATATTGCATTCTCAATATCGACCCATTTTCTGTTCCCTTGGGGGGAATGCCAGGACACTATATGGTTAAGGTGACAGGCGTTAAAGTAGGCCTGAAGATCAGGGTAACCCAAACCGCCTGTGGTGGTACTCTTAGTCAACAGTGTTCGTCGCAATCGAGATTTACGATGAGCCCAAATAAATTTGTTACACAGTGATTGCAGGGAAGCCAAAGTCACTCGGGGCACCCTTATTGGAATGGTCTGAAACAGGTAAAGAATACGAGGGAGGAGATTCATTTTTAGGGCATTGATCCGTCCGATCCATGAAACAAATAAACGGTCCCATTTATCTAGATCTTGAGTGAGAGTCTTAATCATGGGAACATAGTTAGCCTGATGTAGGCTGGTGTAGGATTTAGTAATAAATATGCCAAGGTATTTGATAGCCGAAGGTCTCCAAAGAAAGGGGAAAGAGGAAGTTAAAATCAAGTGGGTATGGGATGGAACATTAAATGTAAGGGCCTCGGATTTGGTGTGGTTTATTTTGTAACCAGAGAGAGAACCATATAAGAGTAATTCTTTCTGTAGGTTAGGGAGAGAAATCAGAGGGTTAGAAAGAGTCAAGAACACGTCATCTGCAAACAAAGATATTTTATACGAGTTCTGTCCCACTGTAACGCCCCAACGTCAGTATTAAGTCTAATTCGGGCCGCAAGAGGTTCAATGCATAGAGCAAACAGTAGGGGTGAGAGGGGGCAGCCCTGCCGAGTACCATTCTTCAGGCTAATTTGAGGTGAGCTCAAGCCGTTGGTCAGGACCGCTGATGAGGGGTTAGAATAGAGAGCCGCTATTGCTGAGATGAAATGACCCCGGAAGCCAAATGCGGATAAGGTAGAAAACAGAAAGGGCCAAGAGATGCGATCAAATGCCTTTTCGGCGTCTAGTGCCAAAGCAATCGCTGGTGTTTTCGTCGAGTTTATTTGATGAATCAAATTAACAATACGTCTGGTGTTGTCTGAGGCCTGGCAGCCAGGAACAAATCCCACTTGATCAGAATCTATTAATGATGGCAGCACAGCGTTTAGGCGTGATGCCAGTATTTTGGCAAAAAGTTTGAGGTCGGTATTTATCAAAGATATGGGTCTATAATTTGAGCAATGCGAGGGATCCTTTCCGGGTTTTGGGATTACTATAATGCGGGACGTCGTGGAGTCAGTGTGAAAAGATGTACCCTGTAGTATTTTATTAAACAGGGAAACCATGTGAGGAATGAGTTGAGGGGCAAAGGTTTTATAGTACACCATCTGATATCCATCCGGGCCGGGTGCTTTAGAAGGCTTCTGGGTTTTTAGTGCAGCTTCAATTTCCTCAGCTGAGATATCAACATTGAGAGCAGAGTTAGCGTCCTCGTCTAACTGAGGGAGAGCGCACGTGTCTAGATATTGTTGTCTGGTTTGCTTGTGCTAAAGGGTCGGATGGGGGATCAAGGTTATAAAGTGTCTTATAATAATCAAAAAAGACACTATTAATTTTTTTGGGGTCATAAGTAATGTTACCTGAGGGTTGTCTAATAGAGTGGATGCATTGGTTAGCCTTTTTGGCACGTAAGCGATTAGCCAACAAAGTGTGTGCTTTGTTACTTTTGTCGTAAAACGATTGGTTAGCCCATCGAAGTGAGCGCTCGACATTTTCCGCCAAAAGTGATTGTAGGCCATCACGTGCTTTAGAAAGTTCGGCTAGAGTTTTTTTAGAGCGTGTACGTTTGTGCTCCTGATCCAATGTTGCAATGTTATCTGTTAACAAAGCAATTTGGTTTTCCCGGTTCCTCTTACGGCGGGATGCAAATTGGATAATGGATCCCCTGATAACCGCCTTATGGGCTTCCCATATAGTGGCTATACTGCAATCACTTTCTACATTAACCGTGAAGTATTCCCGAAGCTCAGTTTTAATTAAGTCTTGGAACTTAGGGATCTTTAATAACGTCTCGTTAAGTCTCCATGTCGGTCTACCGTCAGGGATATCAAAAATGTCAAATGTCGCAACTAATGCTGCGTGATCAGTCCAGGTAAGGGGGGTTATCGAGGAGGAGCAAGCGGTCCGGGAAAGAGGTGCACAACTTAAAAACATATCAATCCGAGAGTACACATCATGTGGATTGGAATAAAAAGTGTAGTCCCTGGTGGTCGGATTAAGGAAACGCCATACATCAAACAAACCAGCCTCGGCCATGCTCCTGTGTAATACTGAGGAGTTTAGGGTTTGACTACTACGCAAAGGGCCGGATCTGTCCATGTTTGTAGAGCCATATTGAAGTCGCCTCCGACAAGTGTTTTGCCTCGTCTATATGAGTAAAGGTCGTGAAAAAACTTACGGAAGAATTTAGATTGGGCAGTGTTTGGAGAGTACAGATTAGCCAAGGTAACCTCCTCGTGTCCAATTTTTCCTCTCACCATTATATAACGTCCTTCATTGTCGCGTTTACAATCTAGGAATTGAAAAGGGACTGACCCTCTTACTAAGATGGCCACCCCATGTCTTTTTGCTGTGTGATTGGAGTACCAGGCCATGGGAAATTGTTTAGATGTCAGGGAGGGGTGGGAGTCCGATTTCAAGTGTGTCTCCTGTAAGAAAATCACGTCACCTTTTAATGTTTTAAGAGATCTGTGGAGATGAGAGCGCTTCTGGGGAGTATTCAGTCCCTTGACGTTAATGGACAGGCATGTTAATGGCATGGTTGCAACAAGAGAGGGAGTGGTTCGCTGGAAGTCTTTAGGAACTCGGACTCTGCTAGGGTGGACGAGAAGAACAGAGAGGAAAAATAGAAAGGGAAAAATGGAAATGTATATTACTATATACGAACAATATTTAATAATTAGGTCTATCCGTCTGTGAATACAGAGATGTCAACTTGCAATGGTACTGTAACGGGGACCTAAGAGAGGAAGAAAATAGGAGAAAGAGAAACAAATAAGAAAAGAGCAGACGTAGTATCCAGTAGGCAGGATACTCGGCTGCCAAGGTTGAGCTCTAGAAAAAAGAAAGAGCTCACTTGCGGGATACAAATGCAGTGTAGCAAAAGAGGGTATTAACCCACTATGTTTAAATGTACCTTTGATCCCTATGAGTCGGGGGAGGATGTATCAAGACAGGGCACTGACGCCCCCCACCCGAAACCATTAATAAATAAAAAGACTGGGCCGTCATGTAGCTAACTGAAACTTAACACTGGGGCGGAACATCCTAGATACAAAGCGCTAAAGAAAAAATGATCATATTTCAGCTAGTATCAATAGAATAATAACATTAGAGCATACAGTAAAGTCGCAGAGCAGGTCGACGGCCAGAGACAGGCTCCATGGCGTCGGAAGAGGAGTCAATCCAGAACCCCATCCACAGGGCCGTGTCTCCGTCCCTCCGACCAGACCAGCGAAACAACATCGCAGCAATACGTGAAGTATAAAGATCCGCCAACAGGAACATTGTGTGAAAAAGGTAAAAGGGTCGTTAGTGTACAAAAACGGTATCTAAAACATGGATTACATGGCAGTTGAGCAAAGTTGAGGACAAAATCAAGTATACTAAACGTTACATAAACACAGAATTTAAACGTAAACGTAAGGAGCATCACATCTATGAAGTAGCAGCTGGGGACAGCTGCAGCTTTCGAAGCAGCTTGTCCCCTTCATCAGGAGAGCGGATGGTGTGAACTTTGCCATCAATCTCCACAATGAGGCGAAAAGGAAAACCCCAGCGGTACTTGTAACCATTGTCGCGCAGTGTGGAGGTAACGGGGCGCAGGTCACGCCATTTAGCAATGGTCACCGGTGACAAGTCTTGGTAGATCTGAATCCGGGAGTCTTCGAATAAAATTGTGGTTGAATTCCTGCACGCCAGTGTGATACTATTTTTAATCTTGAAGGACAGAAACCGAAGGATAACATCGCGGGGAGGATCCGAATCCTTCGGTTTAGGTCTCAGGGCGCGGTGCGCTCTCTCTATCGAGATGGCAGAATCCGTAAGCGACGGGACCAAGTGAAGGAACAAGCGTCGAAGGTATGGTTCCAGTTCGGATGCTGAGACCGATTCGGGGATATTGCGGACGCGTAAATTATTCCGTCTCTCGCGATTTTCGCTATCCTCAACTTTATCCTTAAGGAGTTCCAGCTCGCTGGATAGGTAGCTCATGTCCTCGCCCACTTGTTTGCGGAAATTTTGTTGGTGGTCTTCCCGTGATTCCAGCGCGGTTGTGCGGGAGTCTAGAGCCGCCATATCCGATTTTATTTCCCCGATCGCTGACTGGAGAGCTGTCGTGAAAGAGTTCTTAAGGTCTAAGATCATGTTCTGAAAGGATTGAATGTCCGCCTTGGTTGAGGGTGCATCTGTCTGATCCATATTGGGGGTAGGCATCGGTGAGGATGGAGATGAAGATTCAGACAGTTTTTCCCGGCGTGAGAAGTGTTGCGTGATATCTTGTGAAGCTCCCGGTTTTTTTGCTCTGGTGTTCGCTCTGCTCATAATATCTGGTAGGATTAAAACGTTAAGGATTGGTATCAAGAATGGTCCACTTGGATGTTACGTGTTCAACAGTTGGTCCGGGTGAGGGGGAAGTCAGGCATCCGTAATATTACATCATTTACAGGACCTAGGTCCTATTTATCTGTGAAATCAGTGAGAGGGATCCCCAGGTGAGCGTCCCGGTTTATTACACCCCTTTCCTTGAGTATATAGAAAGGTATAACAGCTTCTGCAGGGTTAATGGTCTGGACTGCTAAAACAATTGAGATAGAGCTGTTAAAGCAAGGAACTTATTTCCATATATCTCCAGCAGGGGCAGCACAGGTCAGAGAAGAGGGGCCTGTCCTGCCACCTCCAAGATGGCCGCCGTCGGCAATGTGCAGTGTGTTTCCCCACGGGTTCTCACAGCCTTGCCTCCGTGCGTCCAAGCTAGCCCGGTGCTCCTGGTCTCCTCAGCGCCCTAAGCCAGACCGCCTCTGATACTTTCGCGGCCCGCCGGCTGTTCGCAGCGATGCAGCGCCTGACTTCCGACAGACGCCACATCCAATATGGCCGCCGCCACCGGACCTCCGTAGCGCTGCTCGTCTCCGGCCCTGCCGCTCCCGGGGCTCCCGTGCTCACCTCGGCCTCTCGTCCAGGTCTCCCCAGGCAAGGGGCACACAGCAGGGCAGCGGGGTAAGCTCCTGTACGTTTTTAAAAGCGGCCGGAATCGATCACTTTCGGGCGGGGGAGAAGATAAATTGAGGTCCCGGGTTCATCTCCTAGGGAGGGCCGCAACCTGCAAGCACAGGGCAGGCCTGTGCTCCGGCTCCGCAACTCGCTCCCCAAGTGTCCCCAGTCGTAGGGATTAATATGGAATTATATAGAGGTGGTGTAGGCAACGTGAGGGCTATTTTATTGTGTTATAGGGGCTCGATCCAGCAGGAGCTCCCCAGGGACACGTCCTCTCATTCAGGCCACAAGCCACGCCCCTTTTTCTCGGATTTTATACGTTTTGTTTGTGACTGTTGAACAAAATTCTGTAATTGGCCTTGTGTTCTTTTTCTTGGTTATTTTGCAAGGTAAACAGCGCAAACAATTAAAATGTCCATGATTTTCCTGTGTTCTTTCTTTCTTTATCGGAATATAGCTCCTTACCAGTTCATGTCTTAGGTTTTGTGCTTTTTTATAGATAATTCTTGGTTTTGCCTCAATGTGTTCTTTTAGTTGTCTGTCCAGATGTAGGATGTGCCAATGTTTTTTTAGAATTGATTCCAGAAGGTAGTGCTGGCTGTTAAATTGTGTAATAAATGTTACATTCTGATTCTTTTGTTCACTTTTTCTTTTGTATTTTATAAGGTCTGTTCTATCTAGCGAGGCTATTGTATCAATTTCTGATTGTAATGTTTCTTCTTTGTAGCCTCTTTGTGTGAACTTTGCTTTCATCTCTTTACTTTGTGCCAGGAATGTTTCAGTTTCGGAACAATTTCTTTTGAGTCTGCGGAATTGGCCTCCAGGGATGTTTTTTAGCCAGTTATAGTGATGGTTGCTTGTTTTCGGCAGTGTGTTGTTTCCACTTACTTCTTTTATATGGTTTTTGGTCTGTATGGTATTGTTCTTAATGAATATTTCCAAGTCCAAATAGGACAAAGGGGACCACAATGGGCAGTTCCTTCGCGCCGAGTTACGCGAACCTATTTGTGGCGAAATGGGAGGAAGAGAACATTTGGCAAAATAATCCGTTTAAAGAACATATCCTATACTGTAGGCGATATATAGATGACCTGCTGTTCATCTGGACGGGATCAGAAGAACTACTACAAAATTTTCTGAAATACCTTAACAATAATAGCTATGGTCTCGAATTCAGTTCCGACACAAGCAAAGAAAAAATCACATACCTGGACTTGGAAATATTCATTAAGAACAATACCATACAGACCAAAAACCATATAAAAGAAGTAAGTGGAAACAACACACTGCCGAAAACAAGCAACCATCACTATAACTGGCTAAAAAACATCCCAATGTTATGATTCCAGAACTCTGGTCAGAGGAGATCTTATGGCAAGGACCGGAGCACTGGAACGGAATGCTGGGGAAGGGAGCAGGACAGGAAAATAGCCCCTGGCGCCCTAACTCTGTTGTCTCACCCGTGTTGTCAGAAATCCCCTGCGAGACTATGGTTTCTTGAGCCCTTGGCAGCCGCGTTTGAAGTGCGGATTATGTCTGCCCAACTTCGATGCCCCCCGGTCTTAATGAGAGACAAAGGGAAACCCGAGACAGGGTGATAACAAGAGGCCCTCTAACTAAACAACCAGGCCAGGGGCTAAGCAAACTCAAAACTATAATATGTGCGGAGAAACCGCCAGGGAAAAGGACAACCAAAATATCCACTTGTCCAATTCTCCTACCCGGCACCGCCGAGTACCAGAGAAGACTTGTGGAAGCGGAACCCTCCGCAAATGCTCCAAACACAAAATATAAAAGGTAAAGCGGCTGAGCCGCAACACACGGCAGAGCCGCAACTCACGAACACCACTGGATATAAAACGGTGATCAGTCAGGACTCCAGGGAACCAAACGACCTCTTGGGATGAGATGACAACTCCCGAATACCGGACTTCTGAGGACTGGAATGACCGGATACAGCAGGACTGGAAACAGACTCTCAGCAAACAAAGGCAGCATGCAGGAAGCTATTACCGGCGTCTGTGAGAAGCCCTGGGAGTGTATTTAACAAGGAGTCCTCCAATCAGCTGCTAAAGGCTGATTAGAATAAATGCCGTGCAGCTGCCTTGCTGCACGGCCAGAGAGCAGGTGAATATCTTAATTTCCTAAAGCCTAGCAACGGGGAACGCAGTCCGCCAGTGGCGTCCCCGTTGCTAGGGTCCGTGCGGCTCAGCGCGCCCGGCGTCTAGCGTTGCTAGGGAGCCGGCGGCTGTACGTGCACGGCGTCTCTAGTTGCTAGGCGCCGGGCGGCGCAGACCATCAAGCGGACCCCGGCGCCTAACAGTACCCCCCCCTTGAGGAGGGGTCAAGGAACCCCTAAAGCCAGGTTTCTGAGGAAATTCCCGAAAAAATGCCCACTTGAGCCTCGGGGCATGAAGATCCTTATCCAGGACCCAAGACCTTTCCTCCGGACCATAGCCTTTCCAGTGAACCAGAAAATACAGCCGATCCCGGGACAATTTGGAATCGAGAGCCTTCTCTACCAAGAACTCCTGTTGTCCCTATACATCCACTGGAGATCTACCCTGAGAGATCTTCCGAGGAAATCTACTGGAAGAAACGTATTGTTTCAACAGGGAACAATGAAACGTATTTCCAATCCTGAGAGATCTTGGTAAACGTAACCGAAAGGCAACTGGGTTGACTTTTAATAATAAGAAATGGCCCAATAAATTTGGGTCCCAGTCTAGCCGAGGATTGTCGAAGCCTGATGTTGCGAGTCGACAACCACACCCTATCTCCCACCTTAAAAGTGCAAGGACGTCGGAGCCTGTCAGAAAATTTCTTCTCTCGAAAGGCCGCTTTTCTGAGAGCAAGGTGCACCTTTTTCCAAATGGCTCTGAGATGGGAGGTTAAGGTAAGCGAGGAGACTGAGGAATGATGAAAAAAAAGAATTCGCTCTGGGATGAAAACCAAAAACTGAAAAGAATGGAGACTCTTTAGTGGAGGAATGACAAGAATTATTGTAAGCAAATTCAGCCAACGGAAGAAACTCGGACCAATCATTCTGGAGTTTGGCTGAATACAAGCGCAAATATTGTTTCAATGATTGGTTAACTCGTTCGGTTTGCCCGTTGGATTGTGGGTGGTAACTGGATGTTAACGACAATTTCATCTTCAATGAGGCACAAAAACATTTCCAGAATTGTGCGATGAATTGTGGACCCCGATCAGAAACAATATCAGTAGGCAACCCATGAAGCCTGAATACATGGCGGAGAAACAAAATTGCCAACCCTTGGGCAGAAGGCAATCGGGGAAGAGCAATAAAATGAGCCATTTTACTAAAACGGTCCACTACCACCCATATGACTCGGAATCCGGCTGAAAGGGGAAGGTCAACCACAAAATCCATGGAAATATGAGACCACGGCCTGAGAGGAACATTTAAGGGCATAAGTTGCCCGATGGGCAAGGAACGGGGAACCTTATGCTGTGAACAAACCTGACATGAATAAACAAATTCCTTGACGTCTTTAGAAAGACCAGGCCACCATACTGAGCGAGAGACTAACTCCAATGTCTTAGAGACTCCTGGATGCCCTGAAACTTTGTTATCATGGAATTCCGTTAAAACAGTAGCTCCAAAAACTCAGGGACGTAAAGACGACCAGCAGGAGTAATTCTAGGAGCTTGGTGTTGAAGCTGTTTTAACTGGGTAAATAAATCTTGTGTGAGGCCCGCCCAGATGACCGAAGATGGAAGTAACAGGATTGTTATTGTGAACCGGAAGAAAGCTACGTGACAGGGCATCAGCCTTAGTATTCTTGGAACCAGGCCTGAAAGTGATTATAAATTTGAAACGCGTAAAAAATAATGCCCAACGTGCCTGCCGGGCATTAAGCCGCTTAGCCGATTCAATGTATTGCAGGTTCTTATGGTCAGTCAATACCGAAATAGAATGTTTTGCTCCCTCCAGCCAATGCCTCCACTCCTCGAAAGCCCACTTTACCGCCAGTAACTCCCGATTACCAACGTCATAGTTGGATTCAGCGGAGGAGAATTTCCTGGACATAAAGGCACAAGGAAGTAACTCCAGAGACTCCGGATCCTTTTGAGAATGGATAGCCCCCACTCCAACCTCCGAGGCATCAACCTCCACCACAAAGGGCAACTCCGGATTAGGATATCTGAGGACTGGAGCCGAGACAAAGGCTTGTTTCAAGGCCCGGAAGGACAACTCAGCTTCACGCGACCAGTTGGTAGGATCCGCTCCTTTCTTTGTCAGAGCTACAATGGGAGCAACCAGGTCAGAAAAAGAATGAATGAACCTCCTATAATAATTTGCAAACCCTAAAAAGTGCTGAATTGCTTTTAAATTGGTGGGTTGCGCCCAACTAAGGATGGCCTGAAGTTTCTTTGGTTCCATGGAAAATCCCTGAGGGGAAATTATGTACCCTAAAAAAGATACTTCCGTGACATGAAACTCACACTTCTCCAGCTTGGCATATAAACGATTCTCACGTAACTTTTGAAGAACCAGACGCACCTGGGTAACATGTTGTTCCATTGATTCAGAAAAAATCAGGATGTCGTCTAAGTAAACGACCACGAATTTCCCTAGAAAGTCACGGAGCACATCGTTAATGAGGTCTTGAAAAACTGCCGGAGCATTGGACAGGCCGAACGGCATCACCAGGTATTCGTAGTGACCCGACTGAGTACTGAAGGCCGTTTTCCACTCATCTCCAGATTTAATTCGGATGAGGTTGTACGCTCCTCTAAGGTCAATTTTAGAAAAAATCACAGCAGAACGTAACTGATCAAAGAGTACAGAAATCAACGGCAAAGGATAGGTGTTTTTAACTGAGATCTTATTCAGGGCTCTAAAATCAATGCAAGGTCTAAGCGAGCCATCCTTTTTCTCCACAAAGAAGAAGCCTGCACTTAAAGGAGATTTTGATGGTCTAATAAATCCTTTCTCAAGGCTCTCCTTTACATAATCATTCATAGCCGCAGTTTCTGGCCCGGATAATGCATATAATCTTCCCTTTGGCAATGCGGCACCAGGAATTAACTCAATAGCACAATCATAAGGCCGATGAGGAGGCAGAATGTCCGCATTGCCTTTGGAGAAAACATCAGCAAACTCCTGGTATTCCACCGGAATGAGTTCTGGAATGATAGCTGCTACTCTGACTGGAAACGTGATACATTCCTTATCACAAAAAGTACCCCAATGTGAAATCTCCCCCGACCGCCAATCAATGGTGGGATTATGAAAGGCCAGCCAAGGGTGACCCAGAACAACTGGAACTGCTGGGCAATGTGTAAGAAAGAACTCGATTTTCTCGGAATGTAGAGCTCCTACTGTAAGTAGTATAGGGGGTGTACGGAGAGAAATAATCCCATTAGACAGCGGACTCCCATCTAAGCCATGCATGGTGACACACCTACCCAAAGGTAACTGAGGAATGCCTAAGGCCTTAGCCCAAGTTAAATCCATAAAGTTTCCTGCAGCTCCACTGTCAACAAAAGCCGACACCGAAGAACTGAGGCTGCCAAAGGAAACTTTAACTGGGACTAAAAGGGAGTTATTCGAGGATATAAGCTGCAGACCTAGGTGAACCCCCTCACAATTCACCTGGTCAAAGCGTTTCCCGACTTGTTTGGACAATTACGAGCAAAATGTCCCTTACCCCCACAGTACAGACAAAGACCAGAATTTTGCCTTCTGGCTCTTTCTTCAGGAGACAGCCGGGAGAGACCCATCTGCATGGGCTCCTCTACGTCTTCAGGAATGGAATATACACACGGACTTGACCTTACAGGTGCTCCTTTTTCAGCCCTCCGCTCTCAATCTTAATAGAAAGCTCCATGAGTTTATCGAGAGTCTCAGGAGCGGGGTACTGAAGGAGACTGTCTTTTATAGACTCTGATAAGCCGAGGCGAAACTGACTGCGCAGGGCTGGGTCATTCCAGCCACAGTCGTTCGACCAACGGCGAAACTTCGTACAATAAACCTCCGCAGGATTTCTACCCTGTCTGAGAGCGCGCAACTGACTTTCAGCGGACTCCTCTCTATCAGGGTCATCATACAAGAGCCCTAAAGACTCAAAAAAAGCGTCAACTGACAACAATGCCGGATCCTCTGCTCTTAAACCAAATGCCCAGGTCTGAGGATCCCCCTGGAGCAAAGAAATAATAAACCCGACCCGCTGAGATTCAGTACCCGAGGAAGTCGGTCTTAAACGAAAATAAAGTTTACAGGATTCTTTAAAATTAAAAAACTCTTTTCTATCACCAGAAAAACGGTCAGGCAAATGCATCTTTGGTTCAGGGACTACCCTTGGGGAAGCTCGCAAAAGATCTTCCTGCGACTTCACCCGAAGAGAAAGATCCTGAACCATCTGAGTAAGTTCTTGAATCTGGCTGACTAAGAGCTGACCAGGATTTGGCCCTAAACCTGTTGGATTCATGAGGCCGATAAACTCTCACAAAACTGAATGAGAGAAAATTAAACCCCGTTTAATTTTAAGTTTTGGTATGGCCGGTAATAATGTTATGATTCCAGCACTCTGGTCAGAGGAGATCTTATGGCAAGGACCGGAGCACTGGAACGGAATGCTGGGGAAGGGAGCAGGACAGGAAAATAGCCCCTAGCGCCCTAACTCTGTTGTCTCACCCGTGTTGTCAGAAATCCCCTGCGAGACTATGGTTTCTTGAGCCCTTGGCAGCCGCGTTTGAAGGGCGGATTATGTCTGCCCAACTTCGATGCCCCCCGGTCTTAATGAGAGACAAAGAGAAACCCGAGACAGGGTGATAACAAGAGGCCCTCTAACTAAACAACCAGGCCAGGGGCTAAGCAAACTCAAAACTATAATATATGCGGAGAAACCGCCAGGGAAAAGGACAACCAAAATATCCACTTGTCCAATTCTCCTACCCGGCACCGCCGAGTACCAGAGAGGACTTGTGGAAGCGGAACCCTCCGCAAGTGCTCCAAACACAAAATATAAAAGGTAAAGCGGCTGAGCCGCAACACACGGCAGAGCCGCAACTCACGAACACCACTGGATATAAAACGGTGATCAGTCAGGACTCCAGGGAACCAAACGACCTCTTGGGATGAGATGACAACTCCCGAATACCGGACTTCTGAGGACTGGAATGACCGGATACAGCAGGACTGGAAACAGACTCTCAGCAAACAAAGGCAGCATGCAGGAAGCTATTACCGGCGTCTGTAGAAGCCCTGGGAGTGTATTTAACAAGGAGTCCTCCAATCAGCTGCTAAAGGCTGATTAGAATAAATGCCGTGCAGCTGCCTTGCTGCAAGGCCAGAGAGCAGGTGAATATCTTAATTTCCTAAAGCCTAGCAACGGGGAACGCGGTCCGCCAGTGGCGTCCCCGTTGCTAGGGTCCGTGCGGCTCAGCGCGCCCGGCGTCTACCGTTGCTAGGGAGCCGGCGGCTGTACGTGCACGGCGTCTCTAGTTGCTAGGCGCCGGGCCGCGCAGACCATCAAGCGGATCCCGGCGCCTAACACCTGGAGGCCAATTCCGCAGACTCAAAAGAAATTGTTCCGAAACTGAAACATTCCTGGCACAAAGTAAAGAGATGAAAGCAAAGTTCACACAAAGAGGCTACAAAGAAGAAACATTACAATCAGAAATTGATACAATAGCCTCGCTAGATAGAACAGACCTTATAAAATACAAAAGAAAAAGTGAACAAAAGAATCAGAATGTAACATTTATTACACAGTTTAACAGCAAGCACTACCTTCTGGAATCAATTCTAAAAAAACATTGGCACATCCTACATCTGGACAGACAACTAAAAGAACACATTGAGTCAAAACCAAGAATTATCTATAAAAAAGCACAAAACCTAAGACATGAACTGGTAAGGAGCTATATTCCGATAAAGAAAGAAAGAACACAGGAAAATCATGGACATTTTAATTGTTTGCGCTGTTTACCTTGCAAAATAACCAAGAAAAAGAACACAAGGCCAATCACAGAATTTTGTTCAACAGTCACAAACAAAACGTATAAAATCCGAGAAAAAATCACATGCGATACGGAAGGGGTCATATATTTGCTGGAATGTCCTTGTTGCTTCCAGTACGTGGGACAAACCAAGAGAAAACTCAAAACCAGGGTCGCAGAACATATTTTCAACATCAGAAAGGGGCTTCAGACACACAGCCTCTCTAAACATTTCTCCGAAGTTCACAATAAAAACCCTGTAGACTTGAAATTCATGGCAATACAAAAAATCAATCAACACTGGAGAGGAGGCGACTTCTGTAAAGAGCTCAGAAAAAAAGAGACAAAGTGGATCTTTTTCCTACAAACATTACAACCAAATGGGTTAAATATTGAATTTGACCTTAATGCCTTTCTTTAGTAAACATAACTGAACAAATCAGCATTAATTCAATTAATTATTCATTTATTTCATTTTTATCACACATTTTTTATATACATTAATTCATAAACATTTCCTTCTTGCAATACCTGTCTTATCAACTCTGTATTTTATTCTTATCCCCAATTTTTAACCAAGAAAAACTATATTTTTCTATTTTTACCCTATAATATATTAATTTGGGGCTAATTGATTTTTAATTGAAACTAATTAAAGTAGCTTGTTTGACTATAAAGGAGAGACCTCAGATCATGGGCGTTATCCTAGACAAAGGGCTGGAAATAGCCCGAAACGCGTTGGACGCCTTGCTAGCTGTGTTCATTGTGGAGACAGAGGAAAGTGACCTTTAACATCAGCGCCGCAGCGCTGCAGTTTTCCAAGCAGCGCACGGAGAAGCACTTGTCAGCAAAACACCAAGGGAACCAGCCGGCCGGAGAGGACAAGACCCACCAACAAAGGTTAGTTAGCTAGAAACAGACAGTCAGTACTGGACTCAGCTACTACCTTTGCGGCTCCAGCCGCCGGCAATTACCGGGACCCGCCACTGTCATTACCCGCATGGACTGCTATCAATATACATGCCCAAAGGAGCTTAAACATTTTACCTAATAAACCTTTTTCTTTTACAGGTATTGCAATACACATTTACCCTACACTTATCACCCCATATATTCACAGTCATTCAAGCGCTCTCTATAATTTATTTTTATTACTATTATCTTTTCAATAGGAGCAGCTAAATACAATTTTTCAGCGCAGTACTACTCCATAGTTATTATTCATAACCTAGGATACTTACTCTGTTCATTAAACCATGCAATAATGCAACTATTCTAATTAATACTTACCATATTAATTTAATCATGACATTTACAGCTTAGGATACTTACCTCATTTAAGAGTTTACAATACTCTCCACAATAGATATTACCTCATTAATACATTCACGATTATGGTATGTGGATATCTACTTTAGTAATATATTTATTACAACCAATTAAACAACCAATAACCTATTACTATAATAGATACTAACCACAGAGGTGCATCTGTGACACTGAGAACCTAGGATACCCATCTCATTTATGAACTTAAATAGAATACAGAAAATGCTGATTATTACTGCGCTATTGTTATGTTTCAGCAGCTCCTATAATTAGATAGTAATAATAAATGATGCAAGGGAGCGCTTGAAATAATGTGTATTCTGATATGTGAATTCTTTATATATAAAAAGGTTTGCGGTAAAAGATGAATGAATTAAATAGGTAAAGAAACAAAATATAAATGATGTAAGTGTGATGTAAATATGGGATTAATATTTATTGCAATACCTGTAAAAAGAAAATTTGTTAGAAAATGTTTAAGCTCCTTTGGGTATTTTTGTGGTGTAGCAGTTCGTATAACACAGCGGCGGGTCCCGGTAATTGCCGGCGGCTGGGGCCACAAAGGTAGTTGCTGGGTGCAGAGCTCCCTAACTGTCCCTGGCTAACTAACCTTTGTAAGATGTTCTTGATCACTCCGGCCGGCTGGTACCCTTGATGTCTCCGACAGGGTAGTGCTTCACCACACGCTCGTGGGAGCTGCGGCGGCGGCGCTGTTCTTTGAAGTCACTTCCCTCCGTCTCCACTGTATACACGGCTTTGCTAGGCGTCCAACGCGTTTCGGGCTATGTCCAGCCCTTTGTCTAGGATAACGCCCATGATCTGAGGTCTTATTTATACTGAATATAATTCTTTAATTGATTCCAATTAAAAACTAATTAACCTCAAAGTAGGTTAATAATTAAATAAAACCACAGTTTAACTCCGTTTTTCTCCCAGATATTGAGGAAAAAAATTGAAAAACAGTAATAAAATCTTTTAAAAGAAGAAAAAAGATAAACGAAAATAAAATAAAAATTATAAAAATAAATGAAAATGAAAATAAACATAATGTGAAAATAAATATAAAAAAAAGAATAAATGGTAATAAGCAGGTATTGCAAGTAAATATTATACTAGTGTGTTTATAAAAAATATATATATATATATATATATATAAATATAGACTAATAAAAATAAATCCTGATATGTTTGGTTGTCAAATTTAAAGAAAAGAATTGAGATCAAAATCTATATTTAGTCCATTGGGTTGCAATGTTTGTAAAAAGAAAATCCACTTTGTTTCCATTTTTCGAAGTTCTTTGCAGAAATCACCCCCTCTCCAATGATAGTTAATTTTTTGTATTGCCATGTATTTCAAATCTGCAGGGTTTTTGTTATGAACTTCAGAGAAATGTTTCGAAAGGCTATGAGTCTGAAGCCCCTTCCTAATATTGAAAATATGTTCTGCAACCCTGGTTTTAAGTTTTCTTTGTTTGTCTCACATACTGGAAGCCACAAGGGCATTCCAGCAAGTATATAACCCCTTCTGAGTCGCATGTAATTTTCTCCCTAATTCTGTACATTTTCTTTGTGACTGTTGAGCAGAATTCTGTAATAGGTTTTGTGCTTTTTTGTTTTGTAATTTTGCATGGTAGACAACTCAAACAGTTGAAATGTCAATAATTCTCTTTTATTCTTGGTCTTTTCATTGGAACATAGCTCTTTACCAATTCGTGTCTTAAACTCTGTGCTTTCTTGTAAATGATCCTTGGTTTTTCTTCAATGCATTCTTTCAATTGTTTGTCCAGGTGTAAAATGTGTAAAGAAACACTGGCACATTTTACACCTGGACAACAACTGTTTGAGTTGTCTACCATGCAAAATTACAAAACAAAAAAGCACAAAACCTATTACAAAATTCTGCTCAACAGTCACAAAGAAAATGTACAGAATTAGGGAGAAAATTACATGTGACTCAGAAGGGGTTATATACTTGCTGGAATGCCCTTGTGGCTTCCAGTATGTGGGACAAACAAAGAGAAAACTTAAAACCAGGGTTGCAGAACATATTTTCAATATTAGGAAGGGGCTTCAGACTCATAGCCTTTCGAAACATTTCTCTGAAGTTCATAACAAAAACCCTGCAGATTTAAAATACATGGCAATACAAAAAATTAACTATCATTGGAGAGGGGGTGATTTCTGCAAAGAACTTCGAAAAAGGGAAACAAAGTGGATTTTCTTTTTACAAACATTGCAACCCAATGGACTAAATATAGATTTTGATCTCAATTCTTTTCTTTAAATTTGACAACCAAACATATCAGGATTTATTTTTATTAGTCTATATTTATATATTTTTTTTTTATAAACACACTAGTATAATATTTACTTGCAATACCTGCTTATTACCATTTATTATTTTTTTATATTTATTTTTCATATTTATTTTCACGTTATGTTTATTTTCATTTTCATTTTTATTTATTTATTTTTATAATTTTTATTTTATTTTCGTTTATCTTTTTTCTTCTTTTAAAAGATTTTAATACTGTTTTTCAATTTTTCCCCTCAATATCTGGGAGAAAAACGGAGTTTAACTGTGGTTTTATTTAATTATTAACCTACTTTGAGGTTAATTAGTTTTTAATTGGAATCAATTAAAGAATTATATTCAGTATAAATAAGAGACCTCAGATCATAGGCGTTATCCTAGACAAAGGGCTGGACGTAGCCCGAAACGCTTTGGACGCCTAACAAAGCCATGTATACAGTGGAGACGGAGGGAAGTGACATCAAAGAACAGCGCCGCCGCCGCAGCAGCTCCCACGAGCGTGCGGTGAAGCACTACCCTGTCGGAGACATCAAGGGAACCAGCCGGCCGGAGTGATCAAGAACATCTTACAAAGGTTAGTTAGCCAGGGACAGTTAGGGAGCTCTGCACCCAGCAACTACCTTTGCGGCTCCAGCCGCCGGCAATTACCGGGACTCGCCGCTGTGTTATACGAACTGCTACACCACAAAAATACCCAAAGGAGCTTAAACATTTTCTAACAAATTTTCTTTTTACAGGTATTGCAATAAATATTAATCCCATATTTACATCACACTTACATCATTTATATTTTGTTTCTTTACCTATTTAATTCATTCATCTTTTTAACGCAAACCTTTTTATATATAAATAATTCACATATCAGAATACACATTATTCAAGCACTCCCTTGCATCATTTATCATTTATGAACTTACCAGTGCACTATTACTTTTGACTTATCACGTTTTTGTATATTTTTAATAACACCTCTATAGCAGCACTAGTTTTATTTTCAGACGATTACACTCATTTTTAATTCTCTATACAACTATTTTTATTTTTGTAAAACCTCCTTTCTTGCATTTGAGAACACATCCCTTGCGATATATTTCTTTTATTGCACTTGTATTAAACACGTTAAACGATACTCATCGTTAAGAGACTTACTTATTGCTGTTTAGGCATTCATAGCATTAAACATTCACGCACAGACACTTTTTTCACCATCGTATATTCACACATGGTTATCACTATTCCTTTTGCTTTACACGTTCCGTATTTGACAGATAATATTGGGGGTAATTCCAAGTTGATCGCAGCAGGAATTCTGTTAGCAATTGGGCAAAACCATGTGCACTGCAGGGGAGGCAGATATAACATGTGCAGAGAGAGTTAGATTTGGGTGTGGTGTGTTCAATCTGCAATCTAGTTTGCAGTGTAAAAATAAAGCAGCCAGTATTTACCCTGCACAGAAATAAAATAACCCACCCAAATCTAACTCTCTCTGCACATGTTATATCTGCCTCCCCTGCAGTGCACATGGTTTTGCCCAACTGCTAAAAAAATTTCCTGCTGCGATCAACTTGGAATTACCCCCATTGTTATGCCAACAAGTAGAAAAACTATTTTTACATGTTCTATTTTATAATCATTGAGATGATGATAATCTTTAAGACATTAATTTGATCACTTAATAATATGTAGCGCTCTAGGTAATGTAATATGGTATAACTCCTCAGTCAATCATTAAATATGGTGTAGCTCTCTAGTTAATGTAAACCAATTGTAGGGAAACTCTCATAATCACTAGATATTTCTATTGATTAAGAGCTTGTACACTGTGGACTAATTCGTTTGTAAACAAGATGATTCGAATGATGGAACTACTGTAACATCCCGATGTTAAGACTTATTCATAAATGCACAGACTCCATAAGGATCCCTTTTCTGAATCCTAATAATTTATACTCTTTATGCCCCCCTATATGTACAAAAGATCGTTTATCTGAGCTCTTCATCCCTAAAAATCTGCACCCTTTAGACTTAGAGACTTTAGAGTCCCGATTTATGAATTTAAATTGCAGAACTGGGGACCAATATAATTATTCCCCTGTTTAATTGTAATTAATGAGACATGAAAAGAAGGCAACCCGTTATTATTTAGAAGAAACGAACAGACGTTGCTCAATGAGGATGTACAGAGCAATTAATCCGATACTGATATGGTTACTGACTTATTGGATATAATGCAGGAATGGAAATAACATTACCTGCACTCAGTTAATAGACTCTATCAGTGCCTTCCTATTATCTAGTCACAGATCAGGTTTATTTGATAAGGTAATCATGCCCCCAATCAACTACTATTTAAACTCCCCAGTGATGACTACGTTCATGCTCCGATGTGACCAAGCACTTGTGAAACGTACATCATCGGCAACAAGCAGGCCTCACTTCCAGGTACATGTGATGGATATACTACCTAAACTGAAGCGGCTCTCTACACGGCACTCGGAAAATATCCAGCGGAACAACATTGCGTGCACCACTAAACAGCAGGTATTCAGGAGTGGCTCTCTCATCCTAGAAATGCTGCTTGCCTTCTCTGCAATGTGATCAAACAACAGAGGAGGGAGCAAGTTGAGTAAGGAGAGCAGAAGTCGCTCATACTTCATCTTCCTTCCGCCTCTGCATGTTTTTTCCCCCTACTTTCATTGTCTCCATTGTCCCACTGGCACATGGGACAACAGTAGAAGGGGTATTCCGCCCATAGCACTAGGACACTCTTAGAGCAGAACCTATCTTGCTGCCCATTACACACGAAAACGTGATACTATCTTTATTTTGATGTTCATCAGTTTTTTTTCTCGCAAACAGGTGCTAGAAGTACCAACTCTAGGATAATTCGATATATCTAGACATCGATATTTATGCATGACCGATGCCCACTAAATGTGTAGTTTCTTGTTTTCTTCCAGACAAATGAATTAAAACAATGGTATACTGATATGCTACCTTATTCGTGACATAGATGTGATATTTGTGTCTTGTAATACTTCTGCTGAAAATAGAGCATTGACATAATAGCTAAATTGTTTCAATTCTGCTAGTAGACTGACACTGTGGCAATTATGTTTCAATATAACTACTGTAAACCATGCTGAGAGAGCAGATAGCCCGACCGCCGGCATACCATACTACACCCGATATTTTTAGCATGCAATAACTAAATGATGTTAGAATAACCATGTAATAGGGTTATATCTTTGAACCTCATCACCACTGCCGTAAATTGAGCTGTGACATTTGATACTATATGTGTCTAGACGATTTACTTATACAATATCATTTGTTTCATTATTGCTGCTAGATTGACTTAGTGACAATTGTGTTTCACTGCTGCTACAGTAAAATCGAGCCGAAAATAGCGGATGTCCTATGTACATAACCATTGAACAATGTGGAAATGAGATTTATGCTAAGACTTACCATTAAATCTTTTTCTGCGAGGTACACTGACTTCCACAGGGAATAACATCAGGGTGTAGAGTTGGATCTTGATCCGAGGCACCAACAGGCTAAAGCTTTGACTGTTCCCAGGATGCACTGCACCGCCTCCTCTATATCCCCGCCTCCAGGCACTGGAGCTTAGTTTTGTTAACCAGTCCAATGCAGTAGCAGGTAAAAGAGACGACAGTAGTTGGTAGTCACAGATAACCACATTCTTACGACAGGAGAAGGTACCAGCGGCTAATGCCATATGAACCCAAAGAAGCTAAGTGCGTCAGGGTGGGCGCCCTGTGGAATCCAGTGTACCTCGCAGAAAGAGATTTAACAATGGTAAGTCTTACCATAAATCTCCTTTTCTGCAGCGGGGTACACTGGGGTTCCACAGGGAATAATATCGGGATGTCCTAAAGCAGTTCCTCATGGGAGGGGATGCACTGTAGCGGGCACAAGAACCCGGCGTCCAAAGGAAGCATCCTAGGAGGTGGAAGTATTAAAGGCATAGAACCTAATGAATGTGTTCACTGAGGACCACATAGCCACCTTGCACAATTGTTCTAGGGACGCGCCATGACGGGCCACCCAAGAAGGTCCAACAGACCGAGTAGAATGGGCCTGGATAGTAGCAGGAGCTGGAAGTCCAGCCTGTACAAAAGCTTGTGCAATCACCATTCTAATCCCTCTGCCCAAGTCTGCTTATTCGCAGGTCAGCCATGTTTGTGAAAACCAAAAAGGACAAAGAGAAAATCAGATCTCCTAAGATAGGCTGTTCTCTTCACATATATATGGAGAGCCCGTACCACATCCAAAGACCGTTCTTTGGAGGACAAACCAGGAGAGATAAAGGCCGGAACCACAATCTCTTGGTTAAGGTGGAAAGACAACACCAACTTAGGCAGATAACCAGGGCGAGTTTTAAGAACTGCACGGTCATGGTGAAAAATCAGAAAGGGTGACCGACAGGATAAAGCACCCAAGTCCGAAACCCTTCTAGCAGAGGCAATAGCCAGCAAAAATAAGACCTTAAGTGTAAGCCATTTAAGGTCCACAGACTCAAGAGGTTTAAACAGAGACTCTTGTAGGGCATCCAGAACAACCGACAAATCCCAAGGACCCACAGGAGGGACATAGGGAGGCTGAATCTGTAAAACACCCTGAGTTGAAAGTATGAACGTCAGGTGGAGACGCAATTTTTCTCTGAAACCAAACCGACAAGGCTGAAATATGAACCTTGAGGGAGGCCAGCCGAAGGCCCAAGTCCAGGCCCTGTTGCAGAAAAGCCAAAAGTTTGGCAGTACTGAACTTGTATGCGTCATAATTCTTAGCCGCCCACCAGGTGAAGTAAGAATTCCAGACCCTATAATAAATACGAGCCAAAGCCGGTTTACGGGCTTTCAACATAGTTTGAATGACTGCCTCAGAAAATCCTTTGACCTTCAGAACTGAAGCTTCAAGAGCCACGCCATCAAAGCCAGTTGGGCCTTGAACGAGGAGGTCTGGGCATTGCGGAAGTAGAAGAAGACACTCTATCGAGAGACCCTGCAAGTCTGAAAACCAGTGCCGTCTGAGCCAGGTGGAGCAATTAGAAGTAGTAATCTTCCTCCTTACTTGAACTTCCTTATTACCCTGGGCAGGAGTGACACCGGAGGGAACACATACAGCAGCCGAAAGTTCCATGGAATTGCCAGCGCATCCACGAACGCTGCTTGAGGATCCCTTGTCCTTGCGCCGAAGACCGGAACCTTGTGATTGTGTCAAGACACCATCAGGTCTACATCTGGTAGGCCCCACTTGTCCACTAGTAGTTGAAAGACTACTGGATGAAGGCTCCACTCTCTGGCATGTACGTCCTGATGACTGAGGAAGTCTGCTTCCCAGTTGAGGACCCCCGGAATGAGCACTGCCGATATGGCTGGCAGATGGCGTTCCGCCCATAGAAGAATCTTTGACACTTCCATCATTGTCATACGGCTTTGAGTGCCACCTTGATGATTTATGTACACCGCCGTGGTGGCGTTGTCCGACTATACTTGAGCAGGCCTGTTCTGTGCCAGAGGCATGGCTAGTTTCAGAGCATTGAACATGCCCCCAACTCCTGAATGTTTATCGGAAGGAGAGATTCCTCCCTGGTCCACTGACCCTGAAGAGAGTGTTGCTCCAACCCCCGCAGACTGGCATCTGCATTAGGAGGAAGCAGTTGGAGATCCAGAAAGGACGACCCCCTGCTCAATCATTTGTCCTGGAGCCACCAGCTCAGAGAAAGTTGACCTTTCCGGAGTCAAGGAAATCATGAGACCTGATCCAGTAAGGCAGGCTGTCCCACTTGGAAAGGATTAACCACTGCACAGGGCAACAATGAAATTGAGCATACGCTACCATGTTGAAAGCCGACACCATGAGGCCTAGTACTTGCATCGCCGAGTAGATCGACACATGTGGGCAAGATAGGAAGCATCTTATCTTGTCCTGAAGTTTCAGGACCTTTTCCGGAGACAAGAACAACCATTGGTTGTGTGTGTCCAGTAATGCGCCCAGGTGCACCATGCTCTGAGCAGGGACCAGTGGGGATTTCTTCCAGGTGATGAGCCACCCGTGGGCTTGCAGGAAATGGACCGTCAGTTCCAAATGATGGAGGAGAACCTCTGGGGAGTTCGCCAGGATCAACAAGTCGTCAAGATACGGCAGGATCCTGATACCCTGACGGCGGAGAAGGGCCGTCATGACCTTGGTGAAGATTTGCGGAGTCGTGGTCAGTCCAAAAGGGTCCGCCAGGGGGAGGCCCGCCCCATCATGAAGCAGGCTTGTCTGGTTTGGAAGCAGGCTGACGGGCAGCCCAGGAACATTTAGGTTTGGGCTTAAAGGTTTTGTGAGCCTGTTTTGGGTATGCCTGACCCTTTGCTTTACTTGGAGGTCGAAAGGAACAAAAGGTGGTACTCTTAGCCTTCGGAACCGAATGATTAGTACTCGGCAGACACGCAGTTTTAGCAGACGCTAAGTCAGCAACAATCTTCCCCAAAAAGGATGTTTACCTTAAAAGGGATCACCTCCAAGGTCTTTTTGGAGTCCAGATCCACAGATCAGGACCGCAACCACAGAATCCAACAAGCCAGAATGAACGTAGTAGGCGCTTTGGCGACCAGTATGCCGGCATCAGAAGCTGTCTCCTGTGGTAATATATGAAAGACACTGTCTTGCATTGTCAGAAAAATACAGATGTAGCTCCGCCTCAACTTCTTGAACCCAGGCTTATATAGCTTTTGCAGCCCAAGAAGCTGCTATAGTAGGTCTAAGTACAACACCTGCAAGAGTGTAAGTAGACTTCAAACAACCCTCCACACGCTTATCCGTCGGTTCAGAAAGGTGATGGTATTGACAGGCAGAGTAGAAGACACCACAAGACGTACGACATGGGAGTCCACCGGAGGTGCGGTTTCCCAATTTTTACTTAACTCTGCAGCGAGGGGATACCGAGCTAGCATCTTTTTAGACAGGGAGAATTTCTTTCCTGGAGACTCCCAGGATTCCTGGCGTATGTCAACTAAATGTTCAGAATGTGGTAAAACTAATTTAGTAACCTTCTGATGTTCGAACTTTCTTAGACGTATCTGGAGGGTCATCATTCTGAAGAATCAGTGTGGGAGCCTCCACTAGGTCAGGTACATAAACCTGTGTTATAGATTCCTCATCAGAAGCAGCTGCATCAGTGTCTGATGGATCAGTATATTCCCCATCTTCATCGGATGAAGTATCCGAACCATGAGTGGATTGTGAGGAAGAAATTGCCGCTTAGATGACCCTTTGGTCCGAGGAGGGCGAGGGTTAGGTGTTTGTTTAACCAAGGACTGATTTAATTGCTGTAACAGAGTTGACAGAGTATCCGCCCATGGCGGATTAACTACAGGGACAATATGCGGCTGTAATGGCACAGGAGGTCCCACAGGGGGCATAAGTCTTGTTACCAGTGTCAAAGTCAGAAAAATATCACGCTGCACGTTGCCATATATGCACTTCATGTGTGTGTGCACGCTGCATATTTAATCAAAATAATGTATTTTATAAGTTAATATTCCCCTGAGTTCAGCAAAGTATGGTATATTAAAGATGGCTCTTTGACCTTAGAGATTCCCCAAACAATAGTTTGCATGTTAAAAGGGCTTCACATGTTCTTATGCATAGTTAAGCACAGGAATAGTAATTGAAGATTAATTGTATTCCGAATAAATTACACCTAAGAATAGTCAGTTTCTGTCCCGCAGACGGAGTACAATAGCCTTTAATTACACTAAGCTTTGAGATTCAATAGAGGGCCAACACCTGGGTTTAGGATTCTCTCCAGAAGAATGATTGCTGAGATGTCATTGTCTCAACTGAAAGTGGACATTGAGAATACCGAACAAAGCTCAAGAGACAGGGTTTGTTTTGTATTCGCCAAACAATAGCTTTCCACAAGACAGGAATGTGTTAGTCATCACCCAACGTTTTGTATAACCAAGGTCACTGATACAGCTAGCCCACATGCTGTGAAAGACACACACTTCCTGTGGTTGACACACCCCCACAGCTGGAATGCAGGTATGATTATATCCACTGGAAATCACAGGGCACAGACACTCACGCAGAACCAAGCTAGCATCCAGAAGCAATGGCTTGCTCATCTCCAGGCTCCAATCGAAAGGCTAAGTATTGAATTCACATGGCTAGATAAGGAAATATAGACAGATGGCTTTAAGGTCAATGGTGCTGGTTTAATTAGGATATTGTAACTTGTTTGTGTGATAGATCTGGGAATCTGTGATGGTAGCTGGGACATTAGACAACCTGTAGCATAGCATTTGTGGTATTTGTTTGCCTATGGTGATTTAAAATAGATTGTGCTGGTTTGTTATAATATATCTTGTCAATCATGAATACCGCCATGCAGTTACTTGTGAATATGGGTTTTGTAGCAATGGCATGCTGGGATGTGTGGTTACATTGTGATCTGGTGTTGTGATGGTTCATATAACATGGACTGTATGCAATAAACTGAGTTTGTTTGGAATGTGAAATTGAATAAGATGGTTCTAGGAAGTTGGATTGGAATGTGGAATATAATTAGTTGGATTGGAATGTGGAATATAATTAGTTGGATTGGAATGTGGAATATAATTAGTTGGATTGGAATGTGGAATAAGATTAGTTGGTTTGTAGAAAATGGCTGCTGCTGGGTGTTTTCTCCTCCCCCTTTGAACCATGTGTTGCAGTCTTTGGAATCAAGGGAGTTTTCCCAAAATGGAGTCTAGCTTCTGTCCCATGCGGTATTGTAGGGTTGTGTATATAGGGACAGCCAGTATGGGTAAGCTCAAGTATTCTCTCCACAAAGATTCTCAGCATTGACTAACTGCGCAGCGATTGTTTCTCACATTTGTAAGTTTCTCTGCAACCATATTGCCTTTATTGTTATTGTAAGCCATTTTCTCTCTCTCTCTCTCTCTCTCCTTCCCCTTAAACGTACTTGTGTCTTTATTGTATTATATGTTAGTTACTTGGTTAGATATTTTATGTTATTTTGGTAGTGTATAGCTTGTATTGTATTATTCTTTTTGAACGTTCATTCTCTCACTAAAGGCGTTAGAACCTTAGACCGGTATTTGGTTGATTATTGTATTACTAAGGGGTTCTCAGAGCGTCATAGTCGCTCATACAGCTTTTAAGCTAACAAGGTTACACTGCATTACATCTACACATTATCACTGCACAAATGTTTACAGTATAAGTACATTCCTTAAGGTATAGTTAAGGGCGTACCCTTGCGGTCCTTTTTGCGCCAATTGCGTACTGTGTTCTTTAACCTTTAACGTGTTTTTAATAGGACAAATATTATAGACATTGTCACCAGCATAGTCAGCATATTAGAGAAAGCAGCCCAAGGTGGGTCGTGGTGTGCCACTGGTGCTGCAGGCTGACTAGGGGGTGCCGAACACCCAGTACCTGGACCCTCAGCTGAAATATTTTTCTCAGGTAAAACCGTTGTGTCAGCACTGCATGAGACAGGAGCGTCCACTGAACTCCTGCCCTGTGTAGCAGACATTACTTGAAAATGTAGCCTTAGGGCGTAGTAGTACAATATTGCCAGACAAACACAGAACCAGACAAAAAAAAACCTGTGTAAGGCGACTGCAAACGCAGAACACAAACAGAAGATTTAAGCTGTATAGGGTGACTGAAAATACAGAGAAAAATACCAAATAGTATATCCTGAGTATATATATACATATATATATATATGACCCTGACGCACTTAGCCCCCTCAGGGTACAGAATATAGTGATAGCAATATGTGTGAGATACACTAAATGGAAACCACACAGCAGCTATTGGCACACACAGTCACATGTACAATGCAGAAATTATTACATACAACAATAAAGCTGCACTGGTAATACTACATAGAGCTATGTATGTATACAGATATAACAATGCACAGTAAACACTGCATGTATATCACAGAATACTTGTACTAAATATTCATATAGATATGTACTTGTTCTTAACTAACACTGTCTAAATGACGTGTAAAATACTGAAGTGTCCTGTAAATGCACAGCGCTGATGAGGCAGGCGGCTTTACAGAGGAGACTGTGGCCAGCAGTCCCGGAATCAGCGCAGCTCTGTGTAATGGTGCCCAAACGCTGACATGGAGAGAGACAGAGATTCAGCTCCAGAGCGGGAACATCTGCTGTAGATGGCGGCTGGGAGAGGGGCTACAGGTCAGCGCCTTATCCCCTCTGCTGGATTTCACCACCAGGTACTATGGAGCCTATCTGAAATGGATTTAAGTAAATCTGACCTGTGCTTCTTGCCCTGGTGGATATAGTGGGGTCCCTGCACGGCCACATAGTCCATGCCAGAGGCGCGGTCTGTCTCTGGACACCTCGTCCGGGTCGTGATTTCGGCAGGTCCCGCCTGGGGGGACCCTCTTACCTCCTCCCTAGATGTGCGGCCATGCGATCCAGAAGAGCAGCGGCGGTATATGTGTGCCTGATGAAACCGGAGCGCCTCCACTGCAAGTACCCGGCAACAAGGGCGCGGGGGTATACAGCGCCGCTGGGGGAGGTGGGGGAGCCACAGCACGATATGTCAACATGACATATAGCAACTAGTGCCTGTGCTGCGGCCTTTGAAGTCTTTCTTCTCAGAAAAGCTCTTTTTAGGGCTGCTTAGGCCATCCTGTTAGCTGCCTGCACTGCAGGCACCAACTTACAAACTGAGGGGATCCGGTCAAGATGCCGCCGGACGGAATCCCGGCGGTCGAAATACCGACGCCGGAATCCCGACCGCCGCAATCCCGACATATTCTCCCTCCGTGGGTGTCCACGACACCCATAGAGGGAGAATATAATAGTGTGTCGAGCGTAGCGAGGCACCGTGCCCGCAGCGTGGCGAGCAAAGCGAGCCCGCAAGGGGCTGCGTTCCGCTCGCCACCCCTGTTGGGATTGTGTGGTCGGGATTCCGGTGTCGGTATTTCGACCGCCGGGATTCCGACCACCGGCATTTAGTACTGATCCCAAACTGAGCTCCAGTGCCTGGAGGTGGGGATATAGAGGAGGCGGTGCAGTGCATCCTGGGAACAGTCAAAGCTTTAGCCTGTTGGTGCCTCAAATCAAGATCCAACTCTACACCCCGATGTTATTCCCTGTGGAATACCAGTGTACTCCGTTGCAGAAAACAGAGGTACAGGTTTACGCTCTATATGGGTTGTGTACATCAGACATTTACGCTATTAATAGAAGGTGCATTTCAATAGAAAATGCATTTTTAAGGCACAATACCATTCTCTGTACTATCTTGATTATTTATAATTGTATCTGCAAACTACTATTTGTTTGGGAAAACAGAAAATCCCTTTTTGGATTGAGATCGACAGTAACTCATATTAGATAATTAACCCAATTAGCACACGCTGGACGAGGGTTATGTAGGGAGCCGCATATGACAGGCCTATCAGAGACCATAATTTACTAATAAGGATCTCAATAACCAAAGCCTGTACGAATGCAAAAAAATGTTTTACTTGATATTTTCACTTCTGCTTAATGAATATTGGAATGTGTCCCACTGATAAACCCAATTTCTATTTATAAGGAAGGCACCAGACCTCCCTTTGGGTCTAACAAACAGGGATTACATGATACCAATACTCCTACATTTAGGGAAAATTTGCCCTGTTCCAAAAAAAAAATTGTATTAGCGAAAAGTAGCAACGTATCTGAGCTTATTTATCTTTATTTTTACTTTAATCCCAGGCAGACAAACACTTATCCTATGTCATGCCTATTATAAAAAAAATTTTTTTTTAAATTAAATAATAAAAGTTAAGTTTTAATATAATCCATTACACAACATATAAAGAGTGCGCCACAACGGAAGCCTTCTTAGGCGAAGTGCCACTAAGGGTCTTGCCGAACTCCCTAACCTGGAAACTGTACTTTGCTTTCAGGTACACCTCCAACCAAATCAAATAATTATCCTGTATTCATACCAAGCAAATCCTCTATTTATATTGGTTGGTTACAAATTAAATAACATCCTCCCTTCATCTTCATACCTGTGCATAGTCAACATGGCTAGATGCTTCCTCCACCACTGTTGCTCTTTGGTTTTTTATCTGAATTTTTTTGAAAAACAGAATTTGGGGATGTTTTTGTTCCTACGGTATTATTAACCTCAATAACATTCATTTCCACTCATTTCCAGTCTATTCTGAACACCTGCACAAATATTGGAAAGCTGCTCCATCAGATGTAATATCAGTCAGGTGCTAAAAGGGAGGGGTAATTCTGTCTAAGAAAAACAATTTGTGTTCCCTAATGCACACTGAGTGAGTAATAAATAATACTACATAATAATCAGATAATACGGAGATCTTAGTTGCGTATATCTGCAGATATAGGGTTAAGCCCCCAGGCCGATCGACCAGGCTTCTCCGTCACTGGGGGTCCCTAATACTAGGTATGGGTCCAGGGTGCAGGACCCCATCATGCCGGCACAGGTCGGCTACCCCAGGTCAGCACACAGGTGAAAATTAATGAGGGTTAATAAGAAGCACAGAAGTGCTATATAAGTGAAGTGTGATTAAAATACAAAAATATATACAAAGTGATAGGGAAAATCATGAGTGTTAATAAAGTGTTAGGGTGTGCCGACCTGAAGCCGCCCAGCCATACCGACACAGGGGCCACCGCACCCCACACCCACCCCATAAATAATTACATATATGTCTGGTTCTTCTAAATGCCCAGTGTTAAGGCCACATGATAATGGCTCCTACAGCATCTGAGAACCAGCTTACCTGGAGACACCCCTGGCTTCTCCAATGGCACTCTGGAGTCAGCAATCCCTCCTAATGCTGACCCATCCATGCACCAGACTGATATTACATCTGATTGAGCAGCTTTCCAATATTTGTGCATTGTATTTAGAGAGGCATGGATGGGTCAGCATTAGGAGGGATTGCTGACTCCAGAGTGCCATTGGAGAAGCCAGGGGTGTCTCCAGGTAAGCTGGCTCTCAGATGCTGTAGGAGCCATTATCATGTGGCATTACACTGGGCATTTAGAACCAGACATATATGTAATTATTTATGGGGTGGGTGTGGGGTGCGGTGGCCACTGTGTCGGTATGGCTGGGCGGCTTCAGGTCGGCACACCCTAATACTTTATTAACACTCATGATTTTCCCTATCACTTTGTATATATTTTTGTATTTTAATCACACTTCACTTATATAGCACTTCTGTGCTTCTTATTAACCCTTATTAATTTTCGCCTGTGTGCTGACCTGGGGTAGCCGACCTGTGCCGGCATGATGGGGTCCTGCACCCTGGACCCATACCTAGTATTAGGGACCCCCAGTGACGGAGAAGCCTTGTTGATCGGCCTGGGGGCTTAACCCTATATCTGCAGATATACGCAACTAAGATCTCCGTATTATCTGATTATTATGTAGTATTATTTATTACTCACTCAGTGTGCATTAGGGAACACAAATTGTTTTTTCTTACTCTGAACAGCTCACAATATTGTTTTTAGGCCAAAATGTTTCACCGAGGTACAGATGGGTCCTCCGTTATCTTGACTGGCTGAGGCGTTAGTTCGCGATCGGGCATACGCAGTGTGCCTGGGTGCAAGGAGGCGCACATATTGTTTGGCGTTACCTTTGAGTGTAATACCTGCGATCATCCACCAGGTGTCGCTTTTTAAAATCACCAATACACATGCGTGTTCTCCATTAAAATACAATACTGAACTACATCGTAAGAACTACTTTACTGGTGCGTCTCATTACGCTACAATATGCTACAGTATGTCATACAGTATATACAGTACAGACACAAAATATTACAGCATATAAATATGCAAATGAATGTGTTACAGGTACAGTATGGTCTATTGATGTTAGGGATACTGTATGTGAGCGTCCAAATCCCATAGTATTAAGTATAATGGGGAGCGATAAAAGCTCCTCCCTAAGTTCCTGGATGCCAAATCACTGTGCTTAGCATCTCTGTACAGTATTTTGTATTTGAGTACTAAATAGCAGCTTGTAACATACTCTGCTGTAATGGTTACAACGGCAAGTGTTATCTTTATAAGTATAATGGGGAGAGAGAAAAGCTCCTCCCTAAGGGGTATATTTACTAATGTTCTTATTTTTGCCTATTTCAGCCGAGATCAATCTTGGCTGACGTCGGCAGTGTACTGTACGAATGCAACTTTTTGAAATAAAACACTGTAATTTACTAAACTACCATGTTTTGTAAATTTGATTTCACCGATGTTGAAGTAATTCGTATTGCCGGCAGTGTTTTACGGGAGAGAACAGTAAAACACTGCCGGACTTAACACAATGAAGATCGGCCGGATCCATGTGATCCGTGCAGTGCTTCATTGTGTACAGTATAGAAATAGTTAAAAATATCCCCCCAAAAAATTGCGTGGGGTCACCCCTCCTAAGCATAACCAGCCTCGGGCTCTTTGAGCCAGTCCTGGTTGTTAAAATACAGGTGTAAAAATGCATAGGGTTCCCCCTTTTTTAGACAACCAGCACCGGGCTCCTGCTCCAGTGCTGGATCCAAAAATACGGGGGACAAGAGATGTAGGGGTCACCCGTATTTTTAAAACCAGCACCGAGCTCCACTAGTCAGAGAGAGAATGCCACAGCCGGGGGACACTTTTATACTGGTCCCTGCGGCCGTGGCATTACTCCCCCAACTAGTCACCCTTGGCCGGGGTTCCCTGGGGGAGTGGGGACCCCTTAAATCAAGGGGTCACCCCTCCAAGCACCCAAGGGCCAGGGGTGAAGCCTGAGGCTGCCCCCCCCCCATATCCCTGGGCAGTGGATGGGGGGCTGATAGCCTTTCAAAGTGTACAAAAAATATATTGTCCTTTGTTGTGGAACTACAAGTCCCAGCAAGCCTCCCCGCTTGCTGGTATTTGGAGAACCACAAGTACCAGCATGCGGGGAAATAACGGGCCCGCTGGTACCTGTAGTTCTACAACAAACGAAGAAAACAAAGAGCCAGGTGCTGGTTGTCTAAATACGGGGGAACCCTATGCATTTTTACCCCTGTATTTTAACAACCAGGACTGGCTCAAAGAGCCCGAGTCTGGTTATGCTTAGGAGGGGGGACCCCCATGCATTTTTTTTTTAATGATTTTAAACTTTCAGACCCTTTTACACAGATAGTCATGCATGGATCTCACTGATCCGTGCATGACTATATGAACACGCCATCAAAAAGCAGGTCTATTTGAAAGCTCCATATTTTTACGAATTCTATGTTTTCCCGGCAGTGTTTGGCTATTGTCGGCAGTGATTGAGAATACGAATTCTTAGTAAATTACTGAGTTGTATAAAATAACAGCTGTGTTTGACCGATGGTCTATTCATTCAAATTTGTGTGGTCAGCAGTGTATCTCAATACGAATAGCCCCAACACTGCCGAGATTTGTGTTTAGTAAATCCCAAGATCACACTTTGAAGGAAAAAAACAACTTGAATGAAATCGGGACCAGAGTAAATATACCCCTAAGTTCCTGTATGCCAAATCACTGTGCTTAGCACCTCTGTAGCCTCCAACCCCAAACGACTCTTTAATACATATAAATCACTTCTGAATCCTCCCTCACCTACCCCACCAGCCACTATCAAGGCACAGGATCTTGCTTCCTACTTCAAGGAGAAGATTGATAAGATCCGAAATGAAATAGTATGCTCTTCGGCAGCCAGTGACCTGCTCCGTTCTTTCCCTGAACCCTCTGGCACTCTTTCTTCATTTGATCCCACCAATGAAGATGAAGTATCATCACTCTTCTCATCCTGCTTCTCCACTACCTCTCCTCTTGATCCTTTACCCTCACAAATAAGTAAAGCTCTGTCTCTGGTGCTCATCCCTACCTTAACTAACATCTGTACTCTCTCTCTCTCTACTGGTATTTTTCACTCTTCAAGCATGCAGTGATTACTCCCATTTTAAAGAAACAAAATTCTGACCCTAATGCTCTCTCAAACTACCGCCCTATCTCTCAGCTCCCTTGTCTCTCTAAGCTACTTGAGAGACTTGCCTACACTCGACTCACACACTTTCTTAACTCATACACTTTATTGGACCCACTTCAGTCAGGCTTCCGTTCCCAACACTCCACAGAGACAGCACTGACTAAAGTGGTTAATGATTTGGTCACTACGAAGTCTAAAGGCCATTACTCACTACTTATTCTTCTAGATCTATCTGCTGCATTTGACACTGTAGACCACTCTCTTCTCATACAGACATTACAATCCCTAGGTCTTAAAGACACAGCCCTTTCTTGGTTCCTATCCTACCTATCTAATCGCTCCTTCAGTGTTCGCTTCTCTGAATCTACCTCCTCTTCGCTACCTCTTTCAGTTGGAGTACCGCAAGGCTCAGTCTTGGGTCCTCTGCTTTTCTCTATCTATACCTCATCTCTTGGTAAACTAAAAAGCTCTTTTGGTTTTCAGTATCATCTGTACGCAGATGATACTCAAATCTACCTATCCTCACCTGACTTGTCCCTATCTGTACTGGACCGTGTCACTGAATGCCTTTCTGCCATTTCATCCTGGATGACATCTCGCCACCTCAAACTGAATATTTCAAAGACAGAGTTAATTATATTTCCACCGGCCAATAGTAGGTACCAACCTGATATCTCTATCACTGTTGAAAACTCGACTATCTACCCTACCCCACAAGCTCGCTGCCTAGGTGTCATCCTTGACTCTGATCTGTCCTTTGTTCCCCATATTCAATCTGTCTCAAGATCATGTTACATGCATCTAAAAAACATATCCAAAATACGACCATACCTTACACAAGACACTGCTAAAACTCTAATGCACGCTCTCATTATCTCCCGCATTGATTATTGCAATAGTCTCCTAACTGGTCTTCCCAAAACGAGACTCTCACCACTACAATCCATTCTGAATGCAGCGGCGAGGCTTATCTTCCTCGCTAGACGTTGATCGTCTGCAGATCCACTCTGTCAGTCCCTCCATTGGTTACCTGTACTCTACCGCAATCAATATAAAATACTTTTACTCACACACAAGGCCATTAACCAAACTACACCAACGTACATCACTTCGCTTATCTCAAAATATCTCCCAACCCGACCTCTTCGCTCTTCACAAGACCTGCGTCTCTCATCCACACTCATTACTCGCTCCCACTCACGATTGCAGGACTTTCATCGGGCTGCACCCACTCTGTGGAATGCGCTACCACGCACAATAAGACTCTCCTCTAGTCTCCAAACCTTCAAGCGTTCCCTGAAAACTCACCTCTTCAGGCAAGCATACCAAATTCCAGAACCGCCCACATAACTTTCATAAACCTTCCTATCAAATTGCATCCACTCTGTACAGTCCACACATATCCTCACATGTCTTCTCATTCTATGCAATAGATAGCACCTTTCCTTATGTACACATGCCTATTTCCCTATAGATTGTAAGCTTGCGAGCAGGGCCTTCCTACCTCTATGACTGTTTGTTATCACCCATTTTGTTATTGTTATTTCAAATTGTAAAGCGCAACGGAATTTGCTGCGCTATATAAGAAACTGTTAATAAATAAATAAATAGCACGAACAGCTTGTAATGTACAGCGGCAAGTGTTATCTTTCTAAGTACAATTGAGAGATAAAAGCTCCTCCCTAAGTGACTGGATGCCAAATCACCATGCTTAGCATCTCTGTACAGTATTTTGTATTTGAGTACTAAATAGCATGAACGGCCTGTAACGTACAGCGCCAAGTGTTATCTTTCTAAGTATGATGGAGAGAGATAAAAGCTCCTTCCTAAATTCCTGGATGCCAAATCACTGTGCTTAGCACCTCTGTACAGTATTTTGTATTTGAGTACTAAATAGCATGAACAGCCTGTAACGTACAGCGCCAAGTGTTATCTTTCTAAGTATAATGGAGAGAGATAAAAGCTCCGCCCTAAATTCCTGGATGCCAAATCATCGTGATTAGCACCTCTGTACAGTATTTTGTATTTGAGTACTAAATAGCACGAACAGCCTGTAACGTACAGCGGCAAGTGTTATCTTTCTAAGCACAATGGGGAGAGATAAAAGCTCCTCCCTAAGTTCCTGGATGCCAAATCACCATCTTTAGTATCTCTGTACATTATTTTCTGTTTGAGTACTAAATAGCACAAACAGCTTGTAACATACAGCAGCAAGTGTTCTCTTTCTATGTATAATGGGGAGAGATAAAAGCTCCTCCCTAAGTTCCTGGATGCCAAATTACTGTGCTTAGCAACTTTGTACAGTATTTTGTATTTGAGTACTAAATAGCACGAACAACTTGTAACGCACTCTGTAGTTTATTTTAGATAGCGGAATCAGACACTCTTGCAGACGTACCATGATTTATGTGAAACCTGTGTGCACCCTTCCATTGAATGCATTACAATGGATTACAAAAAATAATAATAATAATAAAGTGAATGTCAGGGGAAAAAATATATAGATTGGCACTTTGGGAATCGAACCCGGGACTCTCAGCATGGGAGGCGGGAGCCTTCATTGCTTGCCCATGTCGCTGCATGGAAGTTACACAAGTTCATGTGTAAAAGTAATGCAAGCAGCGATTCCTTCCCATTGGTGTTTGTTTATGCTGTTAGGGGACTCGGACAGTCATATTGGGAAACACGGTATTTTCCACCGCCTCCCCCTACCTCTATCCCCCTTCTCCCCTGGCAGCCTACACAGTTCATACAATAGACAAGGAGGGAGGTCAGGTTACAATAAATGTGCAACACAATACTACAGTATACTGTATATGAAAATCACATAGAGAACTGCAGTCACGTTGATAGGTGTATAAATGGTACAGTAGCAATGATCCCTTCTCAAAGTACAACAGATTCTCTATCACCGATGATCTACAGTACTGTGTTGCTCGAACAGTTAATTGTGCCAGGATACACTCATTTATATTTATTGGTATGCCTACGGGTGCTCAGTACCACTGTGTATTTTAGATAGCGGGATCAGACACTCATGCAGATGTACTGTGATTTATGTGAAACCTGTGTGCACTCTTCCATTGAATGTATTACAATGGATTACAAAGAAAAAACATTTAATAAAGTGAATGTCAGGGTAAAAAAAAAATATAGAATGGCACTTTGGGAATCAAACCAGGGACTCTCAGCGTGGGAGGCGGGAGCCTTCATCGCTTGCCCATGTCGCTGCATGGAAGTTACACAAGTTCATGTGTAAAAGTAATGCAAGCAGCGATTCCTTCCCATTGGTGTTTGTTTATGCTGTTATGGGACTCGGATGCTCATATATTGCAAAACACGGTATTTGGTCTGCTGTACATACTTTAAAGTCAATTAGCTACATTATTCCTTTCACACATTAGTTGCGTCTGCATACACAAGTGTTTTAACACGTTCATTTGTGTCTGTATAAACTATTTTTTTTCTTTCTCCGTCTGACAATTGGTCACCATCTGTGTGTACACTATGCAGTACAAGACTTTATATTAACATTACAGTGGTCACTGACCATTTGCCAGAGCTTGTACTGTAGATCAATCCGCTGCTATTCAAACTAAAGTACTGGATTAGTGGAGCATTAGCCACCCAGTGGTGGAGATGTGTATTGCATGCTGAGTATGTAATTGTGCCTCAACGCGCCTGTCCGTGATTAAACTCAGCAACCTAAGCTATCTCCTAGGTGTGACTAAACCTCCATCTAGGCACAGAAACAGCCAAGATAACGGAGGACCCATCTGTAGCTGGATGAATAAGCTAAGAGACAGAAGTGGGTGGCACATCTAGGAGTGGCACTGCACTGGCAGGCAGGATGGCAGTTTTGCAAACTATGCACAAAAAATGCTCAAAGAGCACATAATGCAAAGAAAAGAGGTGCAAGATGGAATTGTCCTTGGGCCAGGACATGCACACTTTAACAAACTAATCATTTCAGCGACAGGGACTGCCAAAATGAGGCTGAAATAATTGGTTTGTTTGGGCCCCCACAAAAAAAAGAAGCAATTGATCTCTCCCTGCACAAACTGGCTCTACAGAAGCAAGATGTCGTCATCATCCTCCAATTCCTTGCCTCCATCAGTGTGTACATCCTCGTCTTCACAGACTATTAATTCGTCCCCGCTGGAATCCACCATCACAGGTCCCTCTGTACTTTTTGGAGGTAATTGCTGGTAAAGGTCTTCCTAATGTAATTAATTTTGATGAACATCATCTTTTCCACATCTGGAGAAAGTAACCTCCTTCACCGATCGCTGACAAGGTTCCCGGCTGCACTAAAAACTCTTTCTGAGTACACACTGGAGGGTTTGTGCAAGGGCCTCCAAATTGTCTTTTTTTTCCTGCCAGTATTGAAACAGACTGTCTGACATGCCTATTTGGATGCTATCACTGAAATAGTTCATATGCAGTGATAGTAGACATGTCAATAATTGTAAGCAGCTCCTTCAGTCCGGACCAGATGTCAAAACTTGTTTCGGACTGATCTGCGGATCTTTTCGGAAAATTTAGTTTTTTCCTTGTAGCCGCAGTACTAGTAGTCACTGAGTGACGCACCAATAGAAATATATTTCTTGCTCTGGATCAAAACAACCCCTCTGCTCTCTCCTGTCCCCCTTTGCTCTCTCCTTGCTTGCTCCTTCCCTAACAGCACAGAAGGAACACATCCTTACTGTGCACTCTCCAAGTCCGGATTCAGATTCACCCGGACAACGCTACTGCAGTAGCATCCCTCAGTCATCAAGGAGGCATTCGCAGTCGGATGGCAATGAGGGAGGCAAGCCGCACATTACCAGAATACGGGTCAAGAACAAAGGATCCCGAAGCAATCTTCATGGATGCCCTGTCAGTGAGATGGAAATTTCATCTAGCATATGTCTTCCCACCAAATCTCCCTGATGCCCTGGGTGGTTCAAAAATTCAAACAGAAGGGGGCGCCATGATATTAATAGCTCCGACGTGGCACAGACGAAATTGGTATATGGATCTGCAGAGACTATCCGTGGCCGTCCATTTCTACTGCCTCAACAACCAGATCTACTGATTCAGGGTCCCTGTCTCTACACTGTCTTTGATGGCGTGGCACTTGAAACATCCATATTAAAAGCAAAGGGCTTTTCACAAGCAGTAATTCAAATGATGCTCAAAGCAAGGAAGCCATCCTCAGCTCGCATCTATTACTGGATATGGCATGCTTTTTTTCAGTGGTGTTCTACCAGAGTATATGATCCAAGGTCCTTCAGAGTTTCAAGAACTCTAGCATTTCTTCATGCTGGAGTGGACTGAGGTCTCTGCATAAATTCCCTGAAGGTACAAGTGTTAGCATTAACCATTTGGTTCCAAAGGAAAATCGCAAGTCTACAAGATGTTCACACCTTTTTCCAGGGAATGCTTCACATTCATCCTCCATTTGTACCAGCTACAGATTCTTGGGACCTAGGACTGGTTCTCAGGGCACTTCAAGATGCCCCATTTGAACCACTGTATCATGTGGATCTCAAATGGTTGACAGCTAAAGTTTTCTTTCTACTGGCAATTGCTTTAGCTAGAAGGATGTCAAATTTAGGAGCACTGTTGTGTTGCCCTCCATTTCTGGTATTCCATCCAGATAGAGCTGTTCTCTGAACCAAATCTGGATATCTTCTTAAGATGGTCTTAAAGATCCATTTTAATAAAGAAATTGTAGTTCCAGCCTTTCAATCATCGGATCTCTCTGTGGGAGATGCATCACTGGCCGTAGTTCGTGTGCTAAGGATTTGCGTGGATCCAGTGGTGGAACTTCCACCAGTGCAGGCGGTGCAATGCCCTGGGGCCCAAGGCAATGAAGAGGCCCAGATGAGTCAGGCTGCGCTGACTACACTGATTCATCTTTGATTCTTTTTATTGCTGCGCTCAGCCGCAGGCCGTAACAAAACATGAGTAGGTGGTCCAGCTGGATAAGTAGGAGGGAACCCACTCTCCTTCCCTCCCCTCTCCTCACAGCCTCCTCTCTCACAGACATGCTGCAGCCTGCTACTGCCGGGGTCTGACATTACGATCTAGCTCCGGAGCAAAATCTAGAGAGAGGAGAGAGAATCCACTGAGTCCCTGCCTGTACCCAGATCAAGTCATCCATTGCATCATGGCCGTGTCATCTCCATCATACCTTCTAACCTGGCTTTGCCCCTGCTGTGTCGGCGAGGTGAGGACACCCTGTTGCACAAGTCGTGGACTGGGCAAGTTATTGCTCAATAAGCATACCTGCAATTTACTTGTAAACTCGCGCTCTCTCTCTCTCTCCATGTTGCTCCCTCTCTGTCTGTCTCTTTTAATGGCTCTCTGTCTCTTTTTCACTCCCTCTCTCCATGTCTTTCTCTTCCTGTATCTCTCTTTTTTATATCTTTCTTCTGTCTCTTTCTCTTTTCATGTCTCTCTCTGTTCATGTCTCTTTTCATGTGTCTCTGTCTCTCTATCCATGGGCCAGATTTCATGATGCCTTGGATTGCCGGAGGTGCGAAATGCCGGCCGATCTCGGATGTTTTTTTTAAAGGGGCAATCACTTACAAGGCCAAACCATGCCATGTTTGGCCTTGTAAGTGATTGCCCCTTTAAAAAAAACGTCCAAGCTCGGCGGCATCTCCTCCGGCGTCCTCGCGCGTCACTACATCCGGCCGCATGTCTGTCTTTTTTTTTATGTCTCTCTCTCTCTTTTCATGTCTGTCTCTCTCTCTTTTCATGTCTGTCTCTTTCTCTTTTCATGTCACTTTTCATGTCTTTCTTCATGTGTGTGTCTCTTTTCCTCTGTCTATCTCTCTTAATTTCTCTCCATGCCTTGTTTTCTCTCTGTCGCTCCCTGTCTCTCTCTTTGTTTTCACGTCTCTCTCTCTTTTCATGTCTCTCTTCATGTCCCTCTCTCTCTGTCTCTTTTCATGCCACTTTTGATGTCTCTCTCTTTTTTCATGTCTCTCTTCATATGTGTGTCTCTTTTCATGTCTCTCCGTGTGTGTGTGTGTGTGTGTGTGTGTGTGTGTGTGTGTGTGTGTGTGTGTGTCTTTCTCTCTTCATGTCTCTCCATGTCTCTCTCCCTTTTGCTGTCTCTCTCTCTCTGTCTCTCTCCCTTTTTCTGTCTCTCTCTCCATACCCCTCTCCTTTTTTCTTTGTCTCCCCATGTCTCTCTCCATGCTTTTGTCTCACTCTCTCGCACACACATATATTTCGCTCTCGTGCACACCTCTCTCACACATGCATCTCTCTCACACACACACACACACACACACACACACACACACACACACACGCACACACACATCTCTCTCACACATCTCTCTCACACATACATATGTTTCTTTTTTCATGTGTCTCTCTTCGTGTCTCTCTCTTTTTTTATCAATAACTCTCCACGTCTGTCTGTCTGTCTGTCTGTCTCTCTACCTTTTTCTCTGTCTCCATGTCTCCCCATGTCTCCATTTTACTGTCTTTCTCTCGCACAAACATATATATATCGCGCTCTCTCTCACACAAACATATCTTTCACACGTACATATCTCTCACACAGTGGGGTAACTAGAAATTTTTCTCCCCCAAGCCAAAAAATTCTTCGGCGCCCCCCCCCCAATCCCCCATAATTGGCACTAGTAAAGGGATAAACATGCGCGCGCGTCGCAAAAAAGGCGTGGCTTAGTTGAAATGGGTGTGGCTTCACATAAAGGGGCGTGGCATTGCAGGAAAAGACTACCTCATACCCCAGTTTTGCAACCTGCACGCCCAGACGTTAGCCACCACAGGAAAGAAAAATAATCCTGATTCATGCTCCTTACATTATTTGTCATTTTTCCTCCTTATAGTAATGCCCAGTATACATAATGCCACATACTGCAATGGCCCTTAGACATTATGCCACACACAATAATGCACACACCGTAATGCCCCCGACACATTATGACAGGAATCGCAATGCCCGTTATACATTATGCTACACACTGCAATGCCCCTGATACATTATAGCACATACAATGTCTGTGACACATTATGACACACATCGCAATGACCCTGAGACATTATACCACATACCACAATGCTCGTGATATAGTATACAACACACCGTAATGCCTGTGACACATACTGCAATGCCCGTTATACCCTATGTCACACACAGCAATGCCCGTTATACATTATGCCACACACTGCAATGACCCTGAGACATTATACCACATATCACAATGCCCGTGATATAGTATACCATACACCGTAATGCCTGTGACACATACTGCAATGCCCGTTATACCCTATGCCACACACCGCAATGCCCGTTATACATTATGCCACACTGCAATGCCCCTGAGACATTATACCACATACCACAATGCCCGTGATATAGTATGCCACACACCGTAATGCCTGTGACACATTATGACACACACCGCAATGTCCGTGATACATTATGCCACACACCGTACTGCCCATTACACATTAAGTCCTACAGTAAGGCTTCTAATTACTTTTAAATTACCTGCTCATTGCCAGGGGTTTCATGCTCTTGGTTCCATGCACGGTACCAGGGGTTTTCATGCTCAGAATGTCATGCTCGTTGCCAGGGGTTTCATGCACTGGGTGTCATGCTTATTGCCAGGGGTTTCATGTACTGGGAGTCATGCTCGTTGCCAGGGGGTAGTTCTTGTTGCTAGGGCTGTGCTCTCCCAGTGCCACATATGCCCCCAGTGCCAGATATTCCCCGACAGTGCCAGGTACTCACATGCCCCCAGTGCCAAATATAGCCCCCCCCCCATGTGTCAGGTACACATATACCCCCCCAGTGCCACATATGCCCCCAGTGCCAGATATTCCCCCACAGTGCCAGGTACTCACATGCCCCCAGTGCCAAATACAGCCCCTTCCCCCCCATGTGCCAGGTACACATATACCCCCCCAGTGCCACATATGCCCCCAGTGCCACATTAGCCCCCCTCCCCCTGTGCCACATAAGCCCCCCTCCCCCTGTGCCGCATATGCTCCCCCAGTGCCCCCCATGCTCGCCCAGTGCACCCCCCCCCCCGCTCCCCTGCTGTTTTGTGTTGGATGGACACGGAAGGCACAGCGCGCGCCTCTCCTGTGTCCCTCCTTGGTCTCCGGCAGGTCTGTTAAAGGAAGTGCCGGTTTGTGAGCCAATCAGAGCTCACGAACGGCACTTCCTTTATGAGACCCAGGAGGGACACAGGAGAGCCGCGCGCTGTGCCCTCTGTGTCCCTCCTTACAGCAGCGGAGGGAAGGAGGAGACCGCAGATTGACATGCGGACACTCGTCCGCATGTCAATCTGCGCTAAATCAGTGGCACCCCCGCAGCCCCTCGCCCCCAAGCCACTGCGAGGGCAGTAGTTATGCCACTGCTCTCACACATACATATCTCACACACACACACGCACGCACACACACGCACGCACACACACACACACACACACACACACACACACGTATCTCTCTCTATAGCTAATGTCTAATCTCTCTCCATGTCTCTCTCTCTTTTTCTCTCTGTCTCTCAAACACACATACCCAGTCCCAGTGAACCCTTTAAACCCAATTTACCTCCTACAAAGACCTCACATACCCTCTGCCTCTCCCTGTCAACCTCTGCCTGTTACCCACTCCTTCCCACAGTCAGCCACTGCCTTTTCTTTTCACCCACTCTGTCATCCTGTGCCTCTCCCTGTCACACTCTGCCTCTTCCTTGTCATCCACTGCCTTTCCCTGTAACCATCTACTTCTTCCTGTCACCCTCACCTTATCACTCACTGCCTCTCCGTCACCCACTGCCTCTCCATCACTCTCTCTCTCTCCCAGTCACCCACTGCCTTTCCCTTTAACCCTCTCCCCTTCACCCACTGCCTCTCCCTGTCACCCTCTCCCCATCACCCACTGCCTCTCCCTGTCACCCTCTCCCCATCACCCACTACTTCTCACTGTAACCCTCTCCCTGTCTCACCATTACCCTGTCATCCACTACCAAGCAACATATTATGAACTAGAGGAGGGTGACCCAAAGCATATTTTTGCACCTGGGCCCACCACTCACAAGTTCCGCCACTGCGTGTTTCGTACCAGTGCCATCAGAAGAACAGACTCTCTCTTTGGTCTATACGGATTTCACAGGAGAGGATGTCCTGCCAATAAGCAAACATTGGCTATATTGACTATCTCAGAAGCATACTCTGAAGCCTATCTCCCTGCTGCTTTTTGGGCATAGGATTCTCCTGTCCAATCAGGAGCGTCTCCTCCCTTAATTCCTGCTATGGGACATCCCAATGTAAATCCTGTGAATCTACTGTGGTCCCTGAAGGAGTAAACAAGAGTTATGGTAGACTTACCATGGTTAGCTCTGTTTCTCTAAAGTCCACAGTATCCACAGGGAACCCACCCTGATACACAGGGGCGGATTGGGAACAAAAAGCGGCCCTGGAAAAATTTGTAAAAGTGGCCCCACATGGGCAGCACCAGAGGTGTAAGGTCTAGCCATGCGCCATGGCAGCAGCACCCTCCCCCCAAGACTTTCCAGATAGTGGGGAGCTCCAGCATCAAGGGGGAAGTTAAAAGGAAATAAAATTAAATGTTATGAGCACATTATATGATACACCTTTAGAATTTAGGAAACTATATAATTCTTTAGAAAGATATATTTTCTTGCTTATTACACCAACCGTATCCCAATCACTATTCACTCAATCTTATATGTCAGCCAAGCAGGCAGACAGAGCATACACTAGATCAGGGGTGGCCAAACAGTCGATCGCGATCCGCTGCCCTGCCACCCGAAGCCGCGCCTCTCCTGCCTGCCGTCCTGCCCCTCAGTCTGGTCTCCGGCAGTGACAGCGGAGTGTATAGCTCAAATCAGGCGCCGGTTCGTTAGCCAATCAGAGCTCGCGAACCGGCGCCTGATTTGAGCTATACACGCTGCCGTCACCGCCGGAGATCAGACTGAGGGGCAGGACGGAAGGCAGGAGAAGCGCGCGCTGCGCTCTCCACACAGCACGGTGAGCACTGTGGGGCATATGTGGCACTGTGGGGGCATATCTAGCACCGTGGGGGCATATCTGGCACTGCGGGCACATGGCACAGTGGCGGCACTAGATCTGCAATCACAGGCTAAGTGGCAAAGTCATTTTCATATATGCAAATTGTTTGGCATCTTATTCATTATGTCTATAAATAGGACCACATGTCCTCAAACAAAACAGGCCCCACGGGTACACCGGCCCACCGGGGATCTTCCTTGTAGATCCTATGACCAGTCCGCCTCTGCTGATACACTTGATTTGAGAATCTTTACACTTACTAATCCCTTCCTTCCTTCTGGTATGGAAGTGTGTGTGTTCTTCCCACCTGAATAGGTCTTCCTTTCGAGCTAATCCTGCTCCTACCTTGGGCTTTGTAGCAAAGCATGCAAAGCAAAACAAAGCAAACAGCATGCATCGGTCCAGCCTCCCTATAACCCTGCCTCCTGGGCCAGGAGGCAGGGTTATAGGGTGGCTGGACTGATGCATGCTGGGAGCCCAAAAAGCTTTAACCATTTGGTGCTCGATACTCTGACGGCATCTACAACCCAATGTAAATCCTGTGGATACTGTGGACTTGGTAGAAACAGAGTTAACCATGGTAAGTCTACCATAACTCTTGTTATCATCTGATACAGTGGTAGAACGATATATCATTTACATCCAGTGTGTATTCACTATATCATTAACGATGCTCGCTCCCACGGGTCATTAATGATGTACAATATATTTAGTTTTCACCTTGAAATCTAAAGATATTGTACAAGACGGCATGCAATGCACCTGGATGTGGGTGCATGCCGTCACTGACGAGAAGCAAACAATGTTATTCAGTGTATATGAACGATATTGTTTGTGGTGGGGATCTTGCACAATGTCACATCTGTTATGCTATCGGCAAGTGTGTACCCAGCCGAAGTTTTGCACTTGTTCTGACAAATACTCTTTAATATTAACATACCTTGGGGCAGTTCAATTACAGACGATGCACAAAATGGGCAATATTCAATTGTTTATTGTTCCCGTCTAAAGTGACGGGAGATTGGGGTGGGGACCATATTAAATTGTTTCTTTTTATCACGCTTGCAGTGCCCAGAGAGGTTGGGTTTAGCCTTGTAAAGTGGCTAAACCCGACCAAACGAATAGGCGCAACGTGATAAGTCACTGTTTTCACTAATTTCAGCTTGCTATCCCCCGGGGTATGTGAGCTGAACTGCTGGTGCTGGCAGCCGATCGCACCCGAACGGAGCAACAATTGAATAGCTATGTTGGGTGCTATCTACTGGCTGCCGCTATCTAAATAATTGAATATCACCCAATGTGCAATTCCAGAATGACAAATCACGTCTATTCACATGGTCTGTTTAGTTCCTACCCCATTGACGTGTGCAGGAAAACTAGCTATTTCAGAGTTACAGATGTAGCCATGCTGCAACACAGCTTGCTGCATGGCATGCCGTTCTGCAGTTATTCGCAGTCGGCGATCGCTCCATGAATTTCTAATAGAATTATTGTAGTGATCCCCAGCTGTGAATAGTCACAGCCCGGCTCGCCATGCAGCATGCTACATCACAGCAAGATAAGCATGGCTACATCTGTACCACAAGTGGCAGATTGCGACGATGCTCTGCAGCATATCACCTGTAAATGAACTGATCCTTTGAGGGTTATACCTGAATATCTCCTATATATTAGCCCTGTGACTCTGTGCCTGGCCCTCTAACACTGGGTGGAGTCACAGATGTGGGCTAATCTATTAATCTATGGAGATCAGTGATGGCTGCTAATGAGGAGAAGCTCTGCCACACACCACGCGCCATGTCCCCAGTCTTCCGACCCAGGCCTGCAACCCCCCCCCCCCCTGGTCCCGCGGCGGGAGGTGACTCTCCGCCTGACGCCAAGCGGCTCTCACTCCCGCCTGTCTGAGCCCCGGCGCCTCTCCCCTGCCGCCTGTCAGAGTAGCCCATACAACGGCCTGGCCCAGCAAAGAGAGAGGCAACCCTGCACCACGCTCCTATTGCCAGCACAGCCCTCCACAGCACTCCGTCCGGTGCTCCTGGTAGAGCCGGTCCCCGCTGCGGACATGATGGCTGCCTGATGTGGCCAGTGCGGCCCGCTGTATGTGGGGCGGCGCAGGGACACCGCACACTGCTATGCTTTCCGGCTGCCCGCGACAGCGCGAGAGTTACCCTGACACTGAGCCCGGGGGTCTTGCAGCCCTGCTGCTGCTGAGAGATGGGATCCTTGGGCCAGAGAGATTAGCAGTGTAACTGATAGCTGTTAATGATTAACCTCCAACTACCTTTCTGGCAGGTACAATACCCGCAGCGCATCCACCGTCCGCCGCACCTGCCCAGACCCTCCCCTATACGCAGTGCCTCCGTAACTCCTACCCCACCCGCAGCCCCCCTCCCACCACCGCAGTACCTCCCAACCCCCTACCACAGCCCCCCCAACCCACCCCCCATCCGCTGACATCACCACAACCACCCCTCACCCACCCCCAGCGCCTCCTAACCCCCTACCCCACCCGCGGCACCCCCGCACCCACCCATCCACTACCTGCAGCGCCTTCGGACCCTTCCACCATCTGCCGCGACACCACCCCTCCCCCACAAGTGCTGCCTCCAGACCCCCTACACCACCCATGGCCCTCACTCCCCTGCCCCTCCCTCAACCACAGACCCTCCCAACCACAGCCCCCCCGCATCCGCCCCCCCTCCACCCACAGCCTCTACAGACACCCTCCCCCATCCGCGGTCAACCCCCGCACCCGCCCCTTCCCCACCCACAGCGCCTCCTTACCCCCTCTGCAGCACCCCCGCACCCGCCCATCCACCACCCGCAGTGCCTTCGGACCCTTCCACCATCTGCCGCACCTGCCCCTGCCCCACACGCCGCTCCGCCACCCCTCCCCCACACGCGGCGCCTCCAGACCCTCTACACCACCCACGGCCCCCACTCCCCTGCCCCTCCCTCATCCACAGAACCTACCACCTGCAGACCCCCCTCCACCCACAGCATCTACAGACATCCTCCCCCATCCGCAGTCATCCCCCGAAACCGCCCTTCCCCCACCCACAGCACCTCCTGACCCTCTACCCCATCCGCGACCCCACTGCACCCGCCCCTCAACCACCCGCAGCGCCTCTGGACCCCCTCCCCTATCTGCGGCACCCCCGCACCTGCCCCCTCCCCCATCTGCGGCACCCCCACACCTGCCCCTCCCCCACACCCGTCGCTTCCTGACCCCCTACCCCACCCACGGCGCACTCACCCCTTCCCCACCTGCAGCGCCTCCGGAACCCCCTCCCCCATCTGCCAGATCCCCGTACCTGCCCATCCCCTACCCACAGCACCCCCGCACCCGCCCATCCACCACCTGCAGCGCTTTCTAACCCTTCCACTATCCGCTGCACCACCACCCCTCCCCCACATGCGCTGCCTCGAGACCCCCTACACTACCCACGGCCCCCACTCCTCTGCTCCTCCCTCAACCACAGACCCTCCCAACCACAGACCCCCCCGCATCCGGCCCCCCTCCACCCACAGCCTCTACAGACACCCTCACCCATCCGCGGTCAACTCCCACAACCGCCCCTCCCACACCCGCAGCGCCTCCTCACCCCCTACCCCACCTGCAGCACCCCGGCACCCGCCCATCCACCACCCGCAGTGCCTTCGGACCCTTCCACCATCCGCCGTACCTGCCCCTCCACCACACGCCGCTCCGCCACCCCTCCCCCACATGCGGCGCCTCAAGACCCTCTACACCACCCACGGCCCCCCTCCCCTGCCCCTCCCTCATCCACAGAACCTCCCAACCGCAGACCCCCCTCCCCCCCACAGCATCTACAGACACCCCCCCATCTGCAGTCATCCCCCGCAACTGCACCTCCCCCACCCGCAGCACCTCCTGCCCCCTCCCCCATCTGCCGCACCACCGCACCTGCCCCTCCCTCACGCACGTCGCTTCCAGACCCCCCTACACCACCCGCAGCACATTCGCCCCTTCCCCACCTGCAGCGCCTCCGGAACCCCCTCCCCCATCCACCAGATCCCCGTACCTGCCCCTCTCCTACCCGCGGCACAAACGCCCCCCCCCCCCCGCAGCGCATCCCGACCTACGGATCCCACTCCCCCGCACATCCCCTCCCGCAGCGCCTCCCGACCCCCTCCCCCATCCGCGGTCCCCCTCACACCCGATGCATTCTGTACAGTGTGCCCTGCAGGGGTTAAGGGGGTGTAGCCCCTTACGACGGTGTGCAGAGTGCCCGTAGGGCGCGATGAAGCACCTAGTGTAAAATAATAATGCAATTTCGTACTGTTCTGTGAAGGTAGTATCCTTTTTCCAAATTGAAAAAAACAATTCTCATCTCAAATTTTTTAAGAATTATGAATACTTGTATTACCAGTATATCTAAATGTTCAGGCGTGATCCGTTCAATTTGCCAGCTGTCATGATGCCAATGTCAGAATCCCGCCAGCCAGAATACTGACGCACAGGGACTATTTCCACTTGTGGGTGTCCTCGACACCAATAGAGTGGGAATAGATCCTGTGGCGAGCGCAGCTTACACCGCTGCCGGCATTCTGCCTGGCGGGATGCCGCTGTCGGGATACTGACAGTCGGCATCCGGCCCGGCGGAGTTACATTCTGTAGTCCGTTCATGCAATATGAAATGATTGTGTGCACATGTGTTATTTAGTTGTGATTTGTACTGAAAACATGTTTACCCCAACAGGCAAATATTGTCACTATAACACATGCAGTAGTTCCAACAAGTTGTCTATGTATTTTAGGTTTGGTGATCTGTTCACCTGTTTTGTTAAGCAATTAAGTTCTGAAAATGCTCCGAATGACTCATTCATATAAGGAATTCACTCAGTAAGCATATGCAGTAACTAATGGCTTTACAACTTGATGCCACTGTTCACTTTCATCTCAGACCATTTACTTATCCTCTCAGACCTGTTTGGTTGGTTCCTGATAATTTGGTTGCTAACAGATCACAGGTCAGCTTGTCCTGCAGCAGTTCCCACATGGCAGAATGGAACATTCTTGAAATTCTACTTTTGAAATATAAGCTGAATTAAAGTAAAGTACAAAGCAGCTATATCTCCCTTTGGACTAGTCTGATCTGGAGTCTCACATTGTAGAAGTAAGATATAGCTTGGAAGCCTGCAAGAAGACATACTTTATAAAAGTGTGGTCCTGGAGCAATGAAAATGGTAAGTTGGGACTGACTTACTCACTGCAATTCCATTAATATGTTGTTATAGCTGCACTGTGATAGATGTAATGCAATGTGTTCATACTTTCATAGACATTACAACATTTGGCATTGTATGTGTCCTAAGTAATTTGCCTGCTATTGTCACGACTCGCAAGCACTCATTTTGGTAAATATCAATATAAGCTGTGAGTGATGAATGCCTACCAATATACAATAATTGCTTTTCCTTTAGTGAAGATGCTGCCTCTTGAAATTTCGTACCTATTTTTTTTAACAATAGGGTTAATAGAATAATCCTCACCCCCACCTTGGAATTTTCTATCTTTTTCAAAAAACGTTTGTTTGTTTGTTTGTTTTTTTAAATAGACAAATTCCATGAAATTTTGTAAGATTGTATCTTAAAATGACTTGGAGTTAAGTGGTTTAGTCGAGCAAAACTGGTACAGACTTTGTGACTATCTGAATAATGAAGTACCTTACTTTAGGTGTATGATATTATATAAGAAAATATCCTTTTTGTATTTGTACCTTGTGCTAGTAAGTCCTGTAGTAGCTCTGTGCATCTGAAAGTACCTGCTAGAATGCTTGGTAAATGTAAATAGAAACTATGGATTGTATTTTGGGATGCAGTTTACCCATATTGCTGGATTGGGTAGAATCATGCAAAATTAATCTTAGCTAAATTATTTATAACTCAATTGAATTATGTTTAATTTTGCCAGAAAATGTCTAAATGGAAAAAAATAAAATAAAAACAAATATATATATATATATATATATATATATATATATATATATATAATAAAATTCACCAGAAAGTACCTGAATTCTAAATGTAATACAATTACATTTTCTTCAAATTTTCCTGAATTTCCAAAATATTATTTGTAAATGTAACTGTTATACACAGTAGTCCTGTATCCAGATCGCTGAAATCACAGGGGATTAATGATTACAGTGGCTAGTGAACCAAAGTGTTCCTGACAACTCTTAGGGTTTTATTTAGAGTTGTACACACAGCAATCTGTGGCATAGTATATGTATTTCCATACTACGCATGCACGCTAAAAATGTGTACATTTTTTTACTTTTACGTATCATACAGTTGTATCCAATTTGCCTGGAGAGGCAGTATAACAGTTGGCAAGAGTAAGCTGTGTACAGAAAATGAATGTTTGCGCAAGTGTGTAGCATCATTGGTGTAATGATTAGCACTTCAGCACTGAGGTCATGGGTTCAATTCCCACCATGGCCCTATCAGTGTGAAGTTTGTATATTCTCCCCGTGCCTGTGTGGGTTTCCTCCGGGTACTCCGGTTTCCTGCCACAATCTAAAAATTCATTGGTACATTAATTGGCTCCGACCAAAACAAAAATGAACCCTAGTGTGTATTTATGTGTGTACATATCATAGGGAATTTAGATTGTAAGATCCACTGGGACTGATGTGAATGCCCAAATACTATCTGTAAAGTGCTGTGTAAAATGTATAAGCTGTAAACAAGTTTATAAATAAACGGCAACATCTCTTTATTTATAAGTGCTTACAAGGTGTAACTCTAGTGTGTCCTGGCAAACTAGAGCAATAATATCATTAAGAACTCTATCTACAGTAGATGCTTCTGATTCACAGCTTTGCATATTGACCTCTCCAGCTGACACTACTTAATTCATTAATCTTGCAGTTACAGTATATTACAGTACTACAAATTGCAGTTGTCTGTTCACATAATGTGTCATTTCCATTTGGGTGACTGCAGGAAGATTTGCTTTGCAAAGCGGTATATCAACAGCAGGGCCGGTTCAGGGGCTTTTTGCGCCCCGGGCGGCCATAAGGGGGCGTGGCTTCATACAGGGGGCGTGGTCAGTTATGCCCCCTGTACAGTAGTAGCGCCGCTGAAATGAAGTGCGGTGCGTGATGACGTCATCGCGCACCGCACAGCAAAGGTCCTCTCCACGAAGGAAAACTAGACGCTACGCTTCTAGTTCCCTTCGTGGAGAGGACCTTTGCTGTGCGGTGCGCGATGATGTCAACGCACACCGCACATCATTACAGAAAAGGTCCTCTCCACGAAGGGAAACTAGATACGTAGCGTCTAGTTTCCCTTCACAGCGGGCAGCGGCAGCACAGCAGCAGCGGATCTTGCCATGGTGCGGCACCCTCCGGATGGCGCCGGCGCCCCGGCAGAAGTCCTGCTTGCCCGTGGCAAGATCCGCTACTGATCAACAGATGAGTGTGTTTGAGTACGCTTTATATAGAAATAATAACAGTAAGGTATTTTCTCTCATGTATGAACCTTTATTACATTAATATATTGGGTACAAATTGGGTAATGTTACTTTGGCATTTACCTCTATCGCTCTTAAACCCCATCTTTAAAGCTGGGTACACACCACAGTGACGTCCTCCGACTGCCATCCTGCTGACGTAGCAGCCAATTCAGGAAAGTATATACACTTACTGATAAGCCGCTCAATATGGCGGTACTGACATCCAGCTGGGTGGGCATTTGGTTTTGCGCGCCCAGTTGTGATGTCAGTCCCTGCAGCAAGACTACAGACTGTCAGCGGACTTCCTGTACACACAGCCTGCTATATATTGGGCATCAGCTGTGCAACAGAGCCGAAACAATCTGTTTGAGAGTGACGCTGTTCAAAGACATATAGTTTAGACACACCCACTTCTCCGCTCGCGATATATCGGCCTTCAATCGCCAATGTGTACCCAGTTTAAGGTATCATTAGGCGCCAGTATACATACTTGTAAGCAGGGGCGGATTGGGAATAAAAAGCGGCCCTGGAAAAATTTGTACTAGTGGCCCCACATGGGCAGCACCAGAGGTGTAAGGTCTAACCATGGGCCATGGCAGCAGCACCCTCCCCCCCAAACTTTCCAGATAGTGGGCATGTCCAGCATCAAGGGGGAAGTTAAAAAGAAATTAAATTAATATTATGAGCACATTATATGATACACCTTCAGAATTTAAGAAACTATATCATTCTTTAGAAATATATATTTTCTTGGTTATTACTCCAACTGTATCCCAATCACTATTCACTCAATCTTATATGTCAGCCAAGCAGGCAGACAGAGCATACACTAGATCAGGGGTGGCCAAACAGTCGATCGCGATAGACTGGTCGATCGCGGACATGCGACCAGTCGATCGCGATCCGCTGCCCAGCCACCCGAAGCCGCGCCTCTCCTGCCTGTCGTCCTGCCCCTCAGTCTGGTCTCCGGCAGTGACGGCGGAGTGTATAGCTCAAATCAGGCGCCGGTTCATTAGCCAATCAGAGCTCGCGAACCGGCGCCTGATTTGAGCTATACACGCTGCCGTCACCGCTGGAGATCAGACTGAGGGGCAGGACGGAAGGCAGGAGAAGCGCGCGCTGCGCTCTCCACACAGCACGGTGAGCACTGTGGGGGCATATCTGGCAATGTGGGTCATATGTGGCACTGTGGGGGCATATCTGGCACCGTGGGGCATATCTGGCACTGCGGGCACATGGCACAGTGGCGGCATATGTGGCAATGTGGGGCATATGTGGCACTGTGGGGGCATATCTGGCACTGCGGGCACATGGCACTGTGGGGGCATATCTGTAATCTGGCACTGGGGGCATATCTGGCACTGTGGGGGCATATCTGGCACTGCGGGCACATGGCACAGTGGCGGCATATGTGGCAGTGTGGGGCATATCTGGCACTGTGGGGTCATATCTGGCACTGTGGGGGAATATCTGGCACTGTGGGGGAATATCTGGCACTGTGGGGGCATATCTGGCACTGTGGGGGCATATCTGGTACTGCGGGCACATGGCACAGTGGCGGCATATGTGGCACTGTGGGGCATATGTGGCACTGTGGGGTCATATCTGGCACTGTGGGGTCATATCTGGCACTGTGTGGGCATATCTGGCACTGTGGGGGCATATCTGGAACTGCGGGCACATGGCACTGTGGGGGCATATCTGTAATCTAGCACTGTGGGGGCATATCTGGCACTATGGGCATATCTGAAACTGCGGCCACATGGCACTGTGGGAGCATATCTGGCACTGCGGGCACATGGCACTGTGGGGGCATATCTATAATTGGCACTGTGGGGGCATATCTAGCTGTGTGGGCACATGGCACTGTGGGGGCATATCTGTATCTGGCACTGTGGGGGCATTACTGGCACTGTGGGGGCATATCTGGCACTGTGGGGGCATATCTGGCACTGTGGGGGCATATCTGGCACTGTGGGGGCATATCTGTATCTGGCACTGTGGGGGCATATCTGGCACTGTGGGCACATGGCACTGTGGGGGCATATGTGTATCTGGCACTGTGGGGGCATATGTGTTTGAGGTTTTTACCTGTGGGGGCCAATGTGTTATTTCGTGCGAGACAGTCATTACACTCTGTGCAGCAAGGCTACGTTCCTTTTTTTTGTTGTTATACCACGCCCACTTTTTGTTATTCACACCCACTTTTTGTTATACCACGCCCTTTTTTATTATTCCTTCTAGGTAGATCACAAAAGCTTTTTAGCTTTCAAAGTAGATCGCCGACTCCAAAAGTCTGGCCACCCCGCCACTAGATCATCTGCAATCACAGGCTAACTAAGTGGCAGTAATTTTCATATATGCAAATTATTTAGCATCTTATTCATTAAGTCTATAAAAAGGACCACATGTCCTCAAACAAAACAGGCCCCACGGGTGCGTCGGCCCACCGGGAAACTTCCCTGTAAGCTAGGGGTGGGCAAAATACGGCCCGCGGGCCGGATGCGGCCCACGAACCGATCTTGCCCGGCCCGCTGCCTCCCACCTGCATGCAATGACAAGCGGCCCAACAGGGCCGCTTGTCATTGTCCCGGCCAGCTTCCAGCCCAGGTCACCAGCAGCGGCTGCGAGCTGATGCCTGCGGCAGCGCGGCTCTCTTAACCGCAGCCGTCACTATGCGATCTCTCCCCCCCTGCTCCCTGTCAGCGCAGCTCCTCCTCCCCCTGCTACTCTCACTCACCCAGCCAGGCAAAGCTCCGCCTCTGAGACAGGGGGAAGGACTGCTTGCTTTGCCGTGCGGAGAATGGAGGGCTCTCAGTAGCAGGGGTCTCTCGGGGCATGTGTCCTGGGCCCCCCTCCTTCAATGGGCCATCCCTGATTATCAGAAGGAAGAAAGAAGGAGGAAGTAGTGTCCCTGCAGGGGGCGGGGCTATCCAGCACGGAGCACAGCCCTGATGCTCCTGCACTTTATTATGCATGGCAGGTAGGATGATGGACTTCCAAAGAAGTCAAAGTTTTCATGCAGTGACATTCTTTCATTTAAGGTATGAGGGACCATAACTTATATTATGTCTGTGTAACTGTAAATGATAATGTGCCTGTAACTCTGTGTATGTGTCTGTATATGTATATGTCTCTGTGTAACTCTATATGTGTCTATAGCTCTGTATATGTGTCTATAGCTCTGTATATGTGTCTGTAGCTCTGTATACGTGTCTGTAGCTCTATATGTGTCTGTGTAACTCTATGTATACTGTATGTCTGTAACTCTGTATATGTGTCTGTGTAACTATGTATATGTAGCTCTGTGTATGTGTTGGATCAGTATGATTCACCGCCACTTGGGATCCCGTCGGTCAAAATACAGACGCTGGGATCCCGATATCTCGAAACTGACAGGGGTAAGTAAGGGGTGTTCTCCCTTCTCCACAACCCCCTAACCCTCCCTCCCCGCAACCTAACCCTTGGTGCCTAACCCTAACCACCCCCCATGGCTGCCTAAACCTAGGGCCCTTTCCCCAGTAGCCTAACCCTAACCCTCCGAGGGCGGTGCCAAACCCTAACCTCCCCTCCCCGCAGCCTAACCCAAACCCTCCCCCCGCCACCCACAGTGTGTAAAAGAGAGCTCTACCTGCTGTAATGTAAAAGGGGCTCTACCTGGTGTAATGTGTGTAAGTGGCGCTACTGTGTGGCATCATTTAAATAATGGAGACTATTGTGCAGCCTAATATGAATCTGTATGATTTTTTGGCCACGCCCCTTCCACACAAGCCACATCCCCATATTTTTGGCGCATGGAGGAGGGGGGGAGCTGCTATTTTATGTGTGGCCCTCGGATACTGACAGGAAAGTGTCAAGTGGCCCCTCAGCTGAAATAATTGCCCACCCCTGCTGTAAGCCCTATGGCCAATCCGCCTCTGCTTGTAAGCCTGGTGCCAATACTACTGTCTTTGAGATGGACACATCTTCAGATACATGTGATACAATTGAGTGTGCCCTTGTTTGTGTACATCTTTTCTGCATATATTCATCACACAAATGCAATTAATTCTCAATAAGGCCCGTAATGTCTACCATGCTTTACAACATTTGCTTGGATAGCAAAAAATGCATTTGCTGTTAGATATGAATAAAACAAAAATTTAATACAGCAGGTACAATGCTCCTCTTCCAAAAACAAACAACAAAAGTCTCTCTACCCTTTCACACCACACAAATAACCCGGTATCGACACGGGTCAGCGTGCGCTGCGAAAGCGCCATAGCCTAAATCCCGAGTCGCCTGACTCGGGATTTCAACCTGGGAATAAAGCAGTGTTATACCCGGGTTGAATACCGGGTCAATGGCAGCGTAAATGGGCTCCCTGGTGGATGCGACCCAGGACCCGTTCACTACAACAAGGAGAGGCGGCATGGAGTTGATCTCATCTCCCAGCGCCACCTCCGCCCCCACTGCTGGCTCCGTCCCCTCCGCTATGGCAACCCGCCCGGCATATTGGCGTGTCAGGGAAGCCAGCAACAGCGTCCAATGCCGGATCCCACCCGGGAAGGACTCGTTTCCAATAGAGATGAGCGGGTTCGGTTCCTCGGAAACCGAACCCGCCCGAACTTCATGTTTTTTTACACGGGTCCGAGCGACTCGGATCTTCCCGCCTTGCTCGGTTAACCCGAGCGCGCCCGAACGTCATCATCCCGCTTTCGGATTCTCGCGAGGCTCGGATTCTATCGCGAGACTCGGATTCTATATAAGGAGCCGCGCGTCGCCGCCATTTTCACACGTGCATTGAGATTCATAGGGAGAGGACGTGGCTGGCGTCCTCTCCGTTTATAGAGAAGAGAAGAAGAGAGTGAGACTAGAGTAGAGAGAGACACAGTAGTAATTTTGGGGAGCATTAGGAGGAGTACTACTACTTGCTGAAGTGATAGATAGATAGTGTGACTGTATAATGTATATCTGACTTGTGGGGGAGACACTGACAGTGGGGAGCAGTTAGAGTCTGAGAGCAGGACTCTTGAGTACATATAACGTACAGTGCACACTTTTGCTGCCAGAGTGCCACACTGCCATTGTGACCACACTGACCACCAGTATAATATATATTGTGATTGTCTGCTTAGGAGTAGAGATGAGCGCCTGAAATTTTTCGGGTTTTGGTTTTGGGTTCGGTTCCGCGGCCGTGTTTTGGGTTCGAACGCGTTTTGGCAAAACCTCACCGAATTATTTTTGTCGGATTCGGGTGTGTTTTGGATTCGGGTGTTTTTTTCCAAAAACACTAAAAAACAGCTTAAATCATAGAATTTGGGGGTCATTTTGATCCCAAAGTATTATTAACCTCAAAAACCATAATTTACACTCATTTTCAGTCTATTCTGAATACCTCACACCTCACAATATTATTTTTAGTCCTAAAATTTGCACCGAGGTCGCTGTGTGAGTAAGATAAGCGACCCTAGTGGCCGACACAAACACCGGGCCCATCTAGGAGTGGCACTGCAGTGTCACGCAGGATGTCCCTTCCAAAAAACCCTCCCCAAACAGCACATGACGCAAAGAAAAAAAGAGGCGCAATGAGGTAGCTGTGTGAGTAAGATTAGCGACCCTAGTGGCCGACACAAACACCGGGCCCATCTAGGAGTGGCACTGCAGTGTCACGCAGGATGGCCCTTCCAAAAAACCCTCCCCAAACAGCACATGACGCAAAGAAAAAAAGAGGCGCAATGAGGTAGCTGTGTGAGTAAGATTAGCGACCCTAGTGGCCGACACAAACACCGGGCCCATCTAGGAGTGGCACTGCAGTGTCACGCAGGATGGCCCTTCCAAAAAACCCTCCCCAAACAGCACATGACGCAAAGAAAAAAAGAGGCGCAATGAGGTAGCTGACTGTGTGAGTAAGATTAGCGACCCTAGTGGCCGACACAAACACCGGGCCCATCTAGGAGTGGCACTGCAGTGTCACGCAGGATGTCCCTTCCAAAAAACCCTCCCCAAACAGCACATGACGCAAAGAAAAAAAGAGGCGCAATGAGGTAGCTGTGTGAGTAAGATTAGCGACCCTAGTGGCCGACACAAACACCGGGCACATCTAGGAGTGGCACTGCAGTGTCACGCAGGATGTCCCTTCCAAAAAACCCTCCCCAAACAGCACATGACGCAAAGAAAAAAAGAGGTGCAATGAGGTAGCTGTGTGAGTAAGATTAGCGACCCTAGTGGCCGACACAAACACCGGGCCCATCTAGGAGTGGCACTGCAGTGTCACGCAGGATGTTCCTTCCAAAAAACCCTCCCCAATCAGCACATGATGCAAAGAAAAAGAAAAGAAAAAAGAGGTGCAAGATGGAATTATCCTTGGGCCCTCCCACCCACCCTTATGTTGTATAAACAAAACAGGACATGCACACTTTAACCAACCCATCATTTCAGTGACAGGGTCTGCCACACGACTGTGACTGATATGACGGGTTGGTTTGGACCCCCCCCAAAAAAGAAGCAATTAATCTCTCCTTGCACAAACTGGCTCTACAGAGGCAAGATGTCCACCTCATCTTCACCCTCCGATATATCACCGTGTACATCCCCCTCCTCACAGATTATCAATTCGTCCCCACTGGAATCCACCATCTCAGCTCCCTGTGTACTTTGTGGAGGCAATTGCTGCTGGTCAATGTCTCCGCGGAGGAATTGATTATAATTCATTTTAATGAACATCATCTTCTCCACATTTTCTGGATGTAACCTCGTACGCCGATTGCTGACAAGGTGAGCGGCGGCACTAAACACTCTTTCGGAGTACACACTTGTGGGAGGGCAACTTAGGTAGAATAAAGCCAGTTTGTGCAAGGGCCTCCAAATTGCCTCTTTTTCCTGCCAGTATAAGTACGGACTGTGTGACGTGCCTACTTGGATGCGGTCACTCATATAATCCTCCACCATTCTATCAATGTTGAGAGAATCATATGCAGTGACAGTAGACGACATGTCCGTAATCGTTGTCTGGTCCTTCAGTCCGGACCAGATGTCAGCATCAGCAGTCGCTCCAGACTGCCCTGCATCACCGCCAGCGGGTGGGCTCGGAATTCTGAGCCTTTTCCTCGCACCCCCAGTTGCGGGAGAATGTGAAGGAGGAGATGTTGACAGGTCGCGTTCCGCTTGACTTGACAATTTTGTCACCAGCAGGTCTTTCAACCCCAGCAGACCTGTGTCTGCCGGAAAGAGAGATCCAAGGTAGGCTTTAAATCTAGGATCGAGCACGGTGGCCAAAATGTAGTGCTCTGATTTCAACAGATTGACCACCCGTGAATCCTTGTTAAGCGAATTAAGGGCTGCATCCACAAGTCCCACATGCCTAGCGGAATCGCTCCCTTTTAGCTCCTTCTTCAATGCCTCCAGCTTCTTCTGCAAAAGCCTGATGAGGGGAATGACCTGACTCAGGCTGGCAGTGTCTGAACTGACTTCACGTGTGGCAAGTTTAAAGGGCATCAGAACCTTGCACAACGTTGAAATCATTCTCCACTGCACTTGAGACAGGGGCATTCCATCTCCTATATCGTGCTCAATTGTATAGGCTTGAATGGCCTTTTGCTGCTCCTCCAACCTCTGAAGCATATAGAGGGTTGAATTCCACCTCGTTACCACTTCTTGCTTCAGATGATGGCAGGGCAGGTTCAGTAGTTTTTGGTGGTGCTCCAGTCTTCTGTACGTGGTGCCTGTACGCCGAAAGTGTCCCGCAATTTTTCTGGCCACCGACAGCATCTCTTGCACGCCCCTGTCGTTTTTTAAAAAATTCTGCACCACCAAATTCAAGGTATGTGCAAAACATGGGACGTGCTGGAATTTGCCCATATTTAATGCACACACAATATTGCTGGCGTTGTCCGATGCCACAAATCCACAGGAGAGTCCAATTGGGGTAAGCCATTCCGCGATGATCTTCCTCAGTTGCCGTAAGAGGTTTTCAGCTGTGTGCGTATTCTGGAAAGCGGTGATACAAAGCGTAGCCTGCCTAGGAAAGAGTTGGCGTTTGCGAGATGCTGCTACTGGTTCCGCCGCTGCTGTTCTTGCGGCGGGAGTCCATACATCTACCCAGTGGGCTGTCACAGTCATATAGTCCTGACCCTGCCCTGCTCCACTTGTCCACATGTCCGTGGTTAAGTGGATATTGGGTACAACTGCATTTTTTAGGAGACTGGTGAGTCTTTTTCTGACGTCCGTGTACATTCTCGGTATCGCCTGCCTAGAGAAGTGGAACCTAGATGGTATTTGGTAACGGGGGCACACTGCCTCAATAAATTGTCTAGTTCCCTGTGAACTAACGGCGGATACCGGACGCACGTCTAACACCAACATAGTTGTCAAGGACTCAGTTATCCGCTTTGCAGTAGGATGACTGCTGTGATATTTCATCTTCCTCGCAAAGGACTGTTGAACAGTCAATTGCTTACTGGAAGTAGTACAAGTGGGCTTACGACTTCCCCTCTGGGATGACCATCGACTCCCAGCGGCAACAACAGCAGCGCCAGCAGCAGTAGGCGTTACACGCAAGGATGCATCGGAGGAATCCCAGGCAGGAGAGGACTCGTCAGACTTGCCAGTGACATGGCCTGCAGGACTATTGGCATTCCTGGGGAAGGAGGAAATTGACACTGAGGGAGTTGGTGGGGTGGTTTGCGTGAGCTTGGTTACAAGAGGAAGGGATTTACTGGTCAGTGGACTGCTTCCGCTGTCACCCAAAGTTTTTGAACTTGTCACTGACTTATTATGAATGCGCTGCAGGTGACGTATAAGGGAGGATGTTCCGAGGTGGTTAACGTCCTTACCCCTACTTATTACAGCTTGACAAAGGGAACACACGGCTTGACACCTGTTGTCCGCATTTCTGGTGAAATACCTCCACACCGAAGAGCTGATTTTTTTGGTATTTTCACCTGGCATGTCAACGGCCATATTCCTCCCACGGACAACAGGTGTCTCCCCGGGTGCCTGACTTAAACAAACCACCTCACCATCAGAATCCTCCTGGTCAATTTCCTCCCCAGCGCCAGCAACACCCATATCCTCCTCATCCTGGTGTACTTCAACACTGACATCTTCAATCTGACTATCAGGAACTGGACTACGGGTGCTCCTTCCAGCACTTGCAGGGGGCGTGCAAATGGTGGAAGGCGCATGCTCTTCACGTCCAGTGTTGGGAAGGTCAGGCATCGCAACCGACACAATTGGACTCTCCTTGTGGATTTGGGATTTCAAAGAACGCACAGTTCTTTGCGGTGCTTTTGCCAGCTTGAGTCTTTTCAGTTTTCTAGCGAGAGGCTGAGTGCTTCCATCCTCATGTGAAGCTGAACCACTAGCCATGAACATAGGCCAGGGCCTCAGCCGTTCCTTGCCACTCCGTGTGGTAAATGGCATATTGGCAAGTTTACGCTTCTCCTCCGACAATTTTATTTTAGGTTTTGGAGTCCTTTTTTTACTGATATTTGGTGTTTTGGTTTTGACATGCTCTGTACTATGACATTGGGCATCGGCCTTGGCAGACGACGTTGCTGGCATTTCATCGTCTCGGCCATGACTAGTGGCAGCAGCTTCAGCACGAGGTGGAAGTGGATCTTGATCTTTCCCTAATTTTGGAACCTCAACATTTTTGTTCTCCATATTTTAATAGGCACAACTAAAAGGCACCTCAGGTAAACAATGGAGATGGATGGATTGGATACTAGTATACAATTATGGACGGGCTGCCGAGTGCCGACACAGAGGTAGCCACAGCCGTGAACTACCGCACTGTACTGTGTCTGCTGCTAATATATAGACTGGTTGATAAAGAGATAGTATACTCGTAACTAGTATGTATGTATAAAGAAAGAAAAAAAAACCACGGTTAGGTCACTGGTATATACAATTATGGACGGGCTGCCGAGTGCCGACACAGAGGTAGCCACAGCCGTGAACTACCGCACTGTACTGTGTCTGCTGCTAATATATAGACTGGTTGATAAAGAGATAGTATACTCGTAACTAGTATGTATGTATAAAGAAAGAAAAAAAAACCACGGTTAGGTGGTATATACAATTATGGACGGGCTGCCGAGTGCCGACACAGAGGTAGCCACAGCCGTGAACTACCGCACTGTACTGTGTCTGCTGCTAATATATAGACTGGTTGATAAAGAGATAGTATACTCGTAACTAGTATGTATGTATAAAGAAAGAAAAAAAAACCACGGTTAGGTGGTATATACAATTATGGACGGGCTGCCGAGTGCCGACACAGAGGTAGCCACAGCCGTGAACTACCGCACTGTACTGTGTCTGCTGCTAATATATAGACTGGTTGATAAAGAGATAGTATACTCGTAACTAGTATGTATGTATAAAGAAAGAAAAAAAAACCACGGTTAGGTCACTGGTATATACAATTATGGACGGGCTGCCGAGTGCCGACACAGAGGTAGCCACAGCCGTGAACTACCGCACTGTACTGTGTCTGCTGCTAATATATAGACTGGTTGATAAAGAGATAGTATACTCGTAACTAGTATGTATGTATAAAGAAAGAAAAAAAAACCACGGTTAGGTCACTGGTATATACAATTATGGATGGGCTGCGGAGTGCCGACACAGAGGTAGCCACAGCCGTGAACTACCGCACTGTACTGTGTCTGCTGCTAATATATAGACTGGTTGATAAAGAGATAGTATACTCGTAACTAGTATGTATGTATAAAGAAAGAAAAAAAACCCACGGTTAGGTGGTATATACAATTATGGACGGGCTGCCGAGTGCCGACACAGAGGTAGCCACAGCCGTGAACTACCGCACTGTACTGTGTCTGCTGCTAATATATAGACTGGTTGATAAAGAGATAGTATACTCGTAACTAGTATGTATGTATAAAGAAAGAAAAAAAAACCACGGTTAGGTCACTGGTATATACAATTATGGACGGGCTGCCGAGTGCCGACACAGAGGTAGCCACAGCCGTGAACTACCGCACTGTACTGTGTCTGCTGCTAATATATAGACTGGTTGATAAAGAGATAGTATACTCGTAACTAGTATGTATGTATAAAGAAAGAAAAAAAAACCACGGTTAGGTCACTGGTATATACAATTATGGACGGGCTGCCGAGTGCCGACACAGAGGTAGCCACAGCCGTGAACTACCGCACTGTACTGTGTCTGCTGCTAATATATAGACTGGTTGATAAAGAGATAGTATACTCGTAACTAGTATGTATGTATAAAGAAAGAAAAAAAAACCACGGTTAGGTCACTGGTATATACAATTATGGACGGGCTGCCGAGTGCCGACACAGAGGTAGCCACAGCCGTGAACTACCGCACTGTACTGTGTCTGCTGCTAATATAGACTGGTTGATAAAGAGATAGTATACTACTAATATTATATACTGGTGGTCAGGTCACTGGTCACTAGTCACACTGGCAGTGGCACTCCTGCAGCAAAAGTGTGCACTGTTTAATTTTAATATAATATTATGTACTCCTGGCTCCTGCTATAACCTATAACTGGCACTGCACTAGTGCTCCCCAGTCTCCCCCACAATTATAAGCTGTGTGAGCTGAGCAGTCAGACAGATATATAATATATATAGATGATGCAGCACACTGGCCTGAGCCTGAGCAGTGCACACAGATATGGTATGTATGTGACTGAGTCACTGTGTGCTGTGTATCGCTTTTTTCAGGCAGAGAACGGATTATAAATAAAAGTGGTGGTCACTGGTCACTATCAGCAAAACTCTGCACTGTACACTACTGAGTACTCCTAATGCTCCCCAAAATTAGTAAATCAAGTGTCTAAACGGAGAGGACGCCAGCCACGTCCTCTCCCTATCAATCTCAATGCACGTGTGAAAATGGCGGCGACGCGCGGCTCCTTATATAGAATCCGAGCCTCGCGAGAATCCGACAGCGTCATGATGACGTTCGGGCGCGCTCGGGTTAACCGAGCAAGGCGGGAAGATCCGATTCGCTCGGACTCGTGAAAAAAAACATGAAGTTCTGGCGGGTTCGGATTCAGAGAAACCGAACCCGCTCATCTCTACTTAGGAGTACTACTTGCAAGTTGCTGATTGTCACGATCCGGGTATCTGGACGCCATTTCTTACCCATCAGATGCCTCCTAAGGCTGGCTCAGCGCTCCAGGACCGGATCCCATCTGTTATCCTGATGTGTACATTCCTGTATCCTCTCCTGTCACTCTGGGACGCTGTCACAGTAAACGCCATATTACACCTGGCATGGCGTCTCCCGCGGCCTCCGCCGCCGTCCCTGAACTTCTGCATGCAGAGTGTCTGAGTGGCGATTACGTCAGCCGCGGCCTCCGCTGTGTCCGCGTGGTTGGATGTGCATCTGTCAGCCTGGCGCCTCCTGTCTCCGGTGGCCGGCGCCGCCATTACTGTTTTCATTACCACATGGATTACAAACCAAACTTCCCTCCAAGTGTCTGCATGGGCGCAGCCATCTTGGATTCTGTCAGCTGATCATTTCCACCAATCTGTTCTCAGTATTGATAATCTGCATAATTGCCTAGCCAATCCCTTCCTTGCTGCAGGTATAAATACACTGTGCCTGAGCAAGGAAGGCGTCAGTGCTTTGGTTGTCAAACCTAGTTCCTGTTTGTCTCTCTCCTGTGATTGTCTTCCAGGTTCCAGCTCCTGTCTCAAGACTTCCACCATAGAGACCCGCACCAGCATTCCACCTGCGGTGTAGCCTGACTCTCCAATCCATTGTGGATTCATCTGTTTCCAGCTACAACATTACCTGCTTCCAGCTCAGCTTCCAGCAGAGTACAGCTTCCCTTAAAGGGCCGGTGTCCTTTCTACACTTTACCACTCTCCACCGGTATTATTATTTCTCCGCTCTCAAGTTCTATATTTCAGTTCATATTTCATCGCTCCCAAGTTCATTTATTATTTAACTGGTTCCAGCCAGTATCCACTCCGTGCTAACAACAGTCTGGTTCCAGCCAGTATCCACAGCAGCTGTTTTATCTTCAGCAACCCAGCTTTTCCTGGAACACCAGCTGGCACAATCCTGGGTTATCTCCATTGCTACAGTCGGGCCTGGTAAGGACTTTCCATCTAGAAGATCATAAGAACTATCTCACACTACCAGTGCCCTGTGGCTCCTGCCATCCTGTAGTACCCAGGAACTGTATTTATTCTTTGCTGACTTTTACGTTTTCTTTTACTGCTGCTGTGTTGCGGAGTTGTCATAATAAACATCATTGACTTTTATCCAAGTTGTCGTGGTCACGCCTTCGGGCAGTTATTATTCATGTTACTTACATGTCCAGGGGTCTGATACAACCTCCCAGGTTCCGGTACATCTCAGCCCCTACAACTGAGGCTGCCTCCCGTCAGCTCAGGCCCTCAGTTGTGACACTGATAGTGTGACCAGTGACCTGACCACCAGTTTAATAATCACCACCAGTTTAATATATATATATATATATATATATATATATATAATTGTATATAATATATATATAATATTGTATACCACCTACCCGTTTTTTTTTTTTTTTTCTTTCTTCTTCTTTATACATACTACTATAGTAGCTTACTGTAGCAGTCTGCGGTGCTGCTGAGCTGACAGTGTCCAGCAGGTCCGTCATCAGTCATTACATAAATATATATACCTGTCCGGCTGCAGTACTAGTGATATTATATATATATATATATATATATATATATATTAATTTCATCTCATTATCATCCAGTCTATATTAGCAGCAGACACAGTACGGTAGTCCACGGCTGTAGCTACCTCTGTGTCGGCAGTCGCTGGTCCATCCATAATTGTATACCACCTACCCGTGTTTTTTTTTCTTTCTTTCTTCTTGATACATACTACTATAGTAGCTTACTGTAGCAGTCTGCGGTGCTGCTGAGCTGACAGTGTCCAGCAGGTCCGTCATCAGTCATTACATAATAAATATATATACCTGTCCGGCTGCAGTACTAGTGATATTATATATATATATATATATATATATATATATATATATTAATTTCATCTCATTATCATCCAGTCTATATTAGCAGCAGACACAGTACGGTAGTCCACGGCTGTAGCTACCTCTGTGTCGGCAGTCGCTGGTCCATTCATAATTGTATACCACCTACCCGTGTTTTTTTTTTTTTTCTTTCTTCTTGATACATACTACTATAGTAGCTTACTGTAGCAGTCTGCGGTGCTGCTGAGCTGACAGTGTCCAGCAGGTCCGTCATCAGTCATTACATAATAAATATATATACCTGTCCGGCTGCAGTACTAGTGATATTATATATATATTAATTTCATCTCATTATCATCCAGTCTATATTAGCAGCAGACACAGTACGGTAGTCCACGGCTGTAGCTACCTCTGTGTCGGCAGTCGCTGGTCCATCCATAATTGTATACCACCTACCCGTTTTTTTTTTTTTTTTCTTTCTTCTTGATACATACTACTATAGTAGCTTACTGTAGCAGTCTGCGGTGCTGCTGAGCTGACAGTGTCCAGCAGGTCCGTCATCAGTCATTACATAATAAATATATATACCTGTCCGGCTGCAGTACTAGTGATATTATATATATTTATATATTAATTTCATCTCATTATCATCCAGTCTATATTAGCAGCAGACACAGTACGGTAGTCCACGGCTGTAGCTACCTCTGTGTCGGCAGTCGCTGGTCCATCCATAAGTATACTAGTATCCATCCATCTCCATTGTTTACCTGAGGTGCCTTTTAGTTGTGCCTATTAAAATATGGAGAACAAAAATGTTGAGGTTCCAAAATTAGGGAAAGATCAAGATCCACTTCCACCTCGTGCTGAAGCTGCTGCCACTAGTCATGGCCGAGACGATGAAATGCCAGCAACGTCGTCTGCCAAGGCCGATGCCCAATGTCATAGTACAGAGCATGTAAAATCCAAAACACCAAATATCAGTAAAAAAAGGACTCCAAAATCTAAAATAAAATTGTCGGAGGAGAAGCGTAAACTTGCCAATATGCCATTTACCACACGGAGTGGCAAGGAACGGCTGAGGCCCTGGCCTATGTTCATGGCTAGTGGTTCAGCTTCACATGAGGATGGAAGCACTCAGCCTCTCGCTAGAAAAATGAAAAGACTCAAGCTGGCAAAAGCACCGCAAAGAACTGTGCGTTCTTCGAAATCCCAAATCCACAAGGAGAGTCCAATTGTGTCGTTTGCGATGCCTGACCTTCCCAACACTGGACGTGAAGAGCATGCGCCTTCCACCATTTGCACGCCCCCTGCAAGTGCTGGAAGGAGCACCCGCAGTCCAGTTCCTGATAGTCAGGTTGAAGATGTCAGTGTTGAAGTACACCAGGATGAGGAGGATATGGGTGTTGCTGGCGCTGGGGAGGAAATTGACCAGGAGGATTCTGATGGTGAGGTGGTTTGTTTAAGTCAGGCACCCGGGGAGACACCTGTTGTCCGTGGGAGGAATAGGGCCATTGACATGCCTGGTGAAAATACCAAAAAAATCAGCTCTTCGGTGTGGAAGTATTTCACCAGAAATGCGGACAACATTTGTCAAGCCGTGTGTTGCCTTTGTCAAGCTGTAATAAGTAGGGGTAAGGACGTTAACCACCTCGGAACATCCTCCCTTATACGTCACCTGCAGCGCATTCATAATAAGTCAGTGACAAGTTCAAAAACTTTGGGCGACAGCGGAAGCAGTCCACTGACCAGTAAATCCCTTCCTCTTGTAACCAAGCTCACGCAAACCACCCCACCAACTCCCTCAGTGTCAATTTCCTCCTTCCCCAGGAATGCCAATAGTCCTGCAGGCCATGTCACTGGCAATTCTGACGAGTCCTCTCCTGCCTGGGATTCCTCCGATGCATCCTTGCATGTAACGCCTACTGCTGCTGGCGCTGCTGTTGTTGCTGCTGGGAGTCGATGGTCATCCCAGAGGGGAAGTCGGAAGACCACTTTTACTACTTCCACCAAGCAATTGACTGTCCAACAGTCCTTTGCGAGGAAGATGAAATATCACAGCAGTCATCCTGTTGCAAAGCGGATAACTGAGGCCTTGACAACTATGTTGGTGTTAGACGTGCGTCCGGTATCCGCCGTTAGTTCACAGGGAACTAGACAATTTGTTGAGGTAGTGTGCCCCCGTTACCAAATACCATCTAGGTTCCACTTCTCTAGGCAGGCGATACCGAGAATGTACACGGACGTCAGAAAAAGACTCACAAGTGTCCTAAAAAATGCAGTTGTACCCAATGTCCACTTAACCACGGACATGTGGACAAGTGGAGCAGGGCAGGGTCAGGACTATATGACTGTGACAGCCCACTGGGTAGATGTATGGACGCCCGCCGCAAGAACAGCAGCGGCGGCACCAGTAGCAGCATCTCGCAAATGCCAACTCTTTCCTAGGTAGGCTACGCTTTGTATCACCGGTTTCCAGAATACGCACACAGCTGAAAACCTCTTACGGCAACTGAGGAAGATCATCGCGGAATGGCTTACCCCAATTGGACTCTCCTGTGGATTTGTGGCATCGGACAACGCCAGCAATATTGTGTGTGCATTAAATATGGGCAAATTCCAGCACGTCCCATGTTTTGCACATACCTTGAATTTGGTGGTGCAGAATTTTTTAAAAAACGACAGGGGCGTGCAAGAGATGCTGTCGGTGGCCAGAAGAATTGCGGGACACTTTCGGAGGACAGGCACCACGTACAGAAGACTGGAGCACCACCAAAAACGCCTGAACCTGCCCTGCCATCATCTGAAGCAAGAAGTGGTAACGAGGTGGAATTCAACCCTATATATGCTTCAGAGGTTGGAGGAGCAGCAAAAGGCCATTCAAGCCTATACAATTGAGCACGATATAGGAGGTGGAATGTACCTGTCTCAAGCGCAGTGGAGAATGATTTCAACGTTGTGCAAGGTTCTGCAACCTTTTGAACTTGCCACACGTGAAGTCAGTTCAGACACTGCCAGCCTGAGTCAGGTCATTCCCCTCATCAGGCTTTTGCAGAAGAAGCTGGAGGCATTGAAGGAGGAGCTAAAAGGGAGCGATTCCGCTAGGCATGTGGGACTTGTGGATGGAGCCCTTAATTCGCTTAACAAGGATTCACGGGTGGTCAATCTGTAGAAATCAGAGCACTACATTTTGGCCACCGTGCTCGATCCTAGATTTAAAACCTACCTTGGATCTCTCTTTCCGGCAGACACAAGTCTGCTGGGGTTCAAAGACCTGCTGGTGACAAAATTGTCAAGTCAAGCGGAACGCGACCTGTCAACATCTCCTCCTTCACATTCTCCCGCAACTGGGGGTGCGAGGAAAAGGCTCAGAATTCCGAGCCCACCCGCTGGCGGTGATGCAGGGCAGTCTGGAGCGACTGCTGATGCTGACATCTGGTCCGGACTGAAGGACCTGACAACGATTACGGACATGTCGTCTACTGTCACTGCATATGATTCTCTCCCCATTGAAAGAATGGTGGAGGATTATATGAGTGACCGCATCCAAGTAGGCACGTCAGACAGTCCGTACTTATACTGGCAGGAAAAAGAGGCAATTTGGAGGCCCTTGCACAAACTGGCTTTATTCTACCTAAGTTGCCCTCCCACCAGTGTGTACTCCGAAAGAGTGTTTAGTGCCGCCGTTCACCTTGTCAGCAATCGGCGTACGAGGTTACTTCCAGAAAATGTGGAGAAGATGATGTTCATTAAAATGAATTATAATCAATTCCTCCGTGGAGACATTGACCAGCAGCAATTGCCTCCACAAAGTAGTACACAGGGAGCTGAGATGGTGGATTCCAGTGGGGACGAATTGATAATCTGTGAGGAGCGGGATGTACACGGTGATATATCAGAGGATGATGATGAGGTGGACATCTTGCCTCTGTAGAGCCAGTTTGTGCAAGGAGAGATTAATTGCTTCTTTTTCGGTGGGGGTCCAAACCAACCCGTCATTTCAGTCACAGTCGTGTGGCAGACCCTGTCACTGAAATGATGGGTTGGTTAAAGTGTGCATGTCCTGTTTATACAACATAAGGGTGGGTGGGAGGGCCCAAGGACAATTCCATCTTGCACCTCTTTTTTCTTTCATTTTTATTTGCGTCATGTGCTGTTTGGGGAGTGTTTTTTGGAAGGGCCATCCTGCGTGCCACTGCAGTGCCACTCCTAGATGGGCCAGGTGTTTGTGTCGGCCACTAGGGTCGCTTATCTTACTCACACAGCTACCTCATTGCGCCTCTTTTTTTCTTCTTTGCGTCATGTGCTGTTTGGGGAGTGTTTTTTGGAAGGGCCATCCTGCGTGCCACTGCAGTGCCACTCCTAGATGGGCCAGGTGTTTGTGTCGGCCACTAGGGTCGCTTATCTTACTCACACAGCTACCTCATTGCGCCTCTTTTTTTCTTCTTTGCGTCATGTGCTGTTTGGGGAGTGTTTTTTGGAAGGGCCATCCTGCGTGACACTGCAGTGCCACTCCTAGATGGGCCAGGTGTTTGTGTCGGCCACTAGGGTCGCTTATCTTACTCACACAGCTACCTCATTGCGCCTCTTTTTTTCTTCTTTGCGTCATGTGCTGTTTGGGGAGTGTTTTTTGGAAGGGCCATCCTGCGTGACACTGCAGTGCCACTCCTAGATGGGCCAGGTGTTTGTGTCGGCCACTAGGGTCGCTTAGCTTAGTCATCCAGCGACCTCGGTGCAAATTTTAGGACTAAAAATAATATTGTGAGGTGTGAGGTATTCAGAATAGACTGAAAATGAGTGGAAATTATGGTTTTTGAGGTTAATAATACTTTGGGATCAAAATGACCCCCAAATTCTATGATTTAAGCTGTTTTTTTAGTGTTTTTTGAAAAAAACACCCGAATCCAAAACACACCCGAATCCGACAAAAAAAATTCGGTGAGGTTTTGCCAAAACGCGTTCGAACCCAAAACACGGCCGCGGAACCGAACCCAAAACCAAAACACAAAACCCGAAAAATTTCAAGTGCACATCTCTAGTTTCCAATTCCCGGGTGGAATCCGGCATTGGCGGTGTGAAAGGGGAAAGACTGCAGTCAGACATGTTACCCGGAAACTTACTGCGTCTAGCAAGCCGGCAAATCCCCAGGTCTCAGCTTTGTGACCCTGGTCCTGGGTCGTACTTTGCACATAAAAAATCCCAGATGTGTGTTCACGTGCAGAAACCTGGGATTTCCATGTATATGTTAAAGGAGTATCATACGCACTCACAAGCTCATAACATATGCACATGCAAAGCAAAAAGACACCTACTGTAGCAGCTACAGCTGTGAATCTGCAATCAACCAATCAGGAGCTGTTAGCTAGTGCTAATGGCCATCCTCATCATCATTAGTATCTGTGTGAATTTGCACCTGCCCTGGGGCACCTGCAAATTATATGTCTGTCACTGGCCCAGTGGAAAGAGCTACAGAATGTATACAGAGAGCTCTGTTCCTGCTGTGGCCAGCTCTGACTATTACCTATGTAGAAAATGAGGGTGTGCCCAGCAATACTCAGTCTGGATGTACAAGTATCTCACTGGCAGCTGTATACCATCCTGCAGCCCCAACCCCCATGGCAGGATCTACTCCAAGGGCCTCTGCAGATGCAGCAGTAGTGTAAGCCGTATGATGGACAGGGAGGAGCAGCAGAGAGGTGCCTGTGCCTTGTGTGCCTGTAGCGCTCTCCCTGGGACCTCCAAATACACCACTCTTTGTGTCATTTAAACTTTCTCATGGGAAGGAGGGGGGGGAGGGGGGATAGGAGATCTGGCTGCTGGTGATTGGTGGACCATGTGGTCAATCAGGTGTCTGCAGTGCAATGCTCAAGTGCTGTAGTTTAGTAGGTAGCAGGCATCATTGCGTAATGTAATAACCGCCCTGTGCCCACTGTACTGTACTAAGGAGGTCATTCCGACCTGATCGCACGCTAGTATTTTTCTCTGCGCTGCGATCAGGTCAGAACTGCGCATGCGTATGCAACGCAATGCACAGGCGCATCGTATGGGTACAAAGCGGATCGTTGCTGAGTGATGGATTTTACGAAGAATCCATTCGCACAGCCAATCGCAAGGAGATTGACAGGAAGAAGGTGTTTGTGGGTGTCAACTGAATGTTTTCTGGGAGTGGCTGGAAAAACGCAGGCGTGTCAAAGCGTTTGCAGGTCGGGTGTCTGACGTCAATTTCGGGCAAGAACAGGCTGAAGTGATCGCAGCGGCTGAGTAAGTTCGGAGCTACTCAGAAACTGCACAAAACTTTTTTGTAGTGCTCGGCAGCACATGCGATCGCACACTAACAAAGCAAACATACACTAGCCTATAGGTGGCGACTATCTGTTTGCAGCACTGCAAAAAATAGCTAACGGGCGATCAACTCGGAATGACCCCCTAAGAGACAAATATAACAACGAGGGATATTCTGATTATCACTCGTTACGAATGTTAAATGGTGGCCAGCCAATCAGCTTCTTGTAGGAGGCGACTAAGGGGGGTAGTGTGGCTCTGAGGCATGAGAATCCACTGGGTTGTCCTATAAGAGCATGATGGGGTTCTGATGCGGGGGGGGGGGGGGGGGGGAGGATGTTTATTTGAGTAATTAGATAAAACAAATCTAACAAATAAAATGGTTGTAACTTGTAACCCTAATTTATTATTTATTAAGTTTCTTATATAGCACAGCAAATTCCGTTGCTGTTTTGACTACACCTCTGGTTACTCACCCTTGTCATGTTTCCTCTCTGAAATGGAAAGGTAATAAGCTTGCCATATACACTGTAATATTGGGTCAATTGCCTGATATCATCTGTATTGCCACAGCATATATTACCTGAATACGTTTCTAAACTGATTTTATCTAGCTGGTTGATTTGTTGTAATGTGATATAATCAGAGGCGGATTGGCCATAGGGCTTACAGGGAAGATTCCCGGTGGGCCGACGCAACCGTGGGGCCTGTTTTGTTTGAGGACATGTGGTCCTTTTTATAGACTTAATGAATAAGATGCTAAATAATTTGCATATATGAAAATTACTGCTACTTAGCCTGTGATTGCAGATGATCTAGTGGAGGGGTGGCCAGACTTCTGGAGTCGGCGATCTACTTTGAAAGCTAAAAAGCTTTTGTAATCTACCTAGGAGGAATAATAAAAAAGGGGGTGTGGCATAACAAAAAGTGGGTGTGGTATAACAAAAAGTGGGCGTGGTATAACAAAAAAAAGGGACGTAGCCTTGCTGCACAGAGTGTAATGACTGTCTCGCACGAAATAACACATTGGCCCCCACAGGTAAAAACCTCAAACACATATGCCCCCACAGTGCCAGATACACATATGCTCCCACAGTGTGATGTGCCCACAGTGCCAGATATGCCCCCACAGTGCCAGATACAGATATGACCCCACAGTGCCAGATATGACCCCACAGTGCCAGATACAGATATGCCCCCACAGTGCCAGATACAGATATGCCCCCACAGTGCCATGTGCCCACACAGCTAGATATGCCCCCACAGTGCCAATTACAGATATGCCCCCACAGTGCCATGTGCCCGCAGTGCCAGATATGCCCCCATAGTGCCAGATATGCCCCCACAGTGCCAGATTACAGATATACCCCCACAGTGCCATGTGGCCGCAGTTCCAGATATGCCCCCAGTGCCAGATATGCACCCACAATGCCAGATATGCCCCCACAGTGCTAGATTACAGATATGCCCCACAGTGCCATGTGCCCCCAGTGCCAGATATGCCCCCACAGTGCCAGATATGCCCCCACAGTGCCAGATATGCCCCCACAGTGCCACATATGCCTCCACAGTGCCACATATGCCGCCACTGTGCCATGTGCCCGCAGTGCCAGATATGCCCCCACAGTGCCAGATATGACCCCACAGTGTCAGATATGACCCCACAGTGCCAGATATTCCCCCACAGTGCCAGCTATGCCCCCACAGTGCCAGCTATGCCCCCACAGTGCCAGCTATGACCCCACAGTGCCAGATATGCCGCCACTGTGCCATGTGCCCGCAGTGCCAGATATGCCCCCAGTGCCAGATTACAGATATGCCCCCACAGTGCTATGTGCCCGCAGTGCCAGATATGCCCCCACAGTGCCAGATATGACCCTACAGTGCCACATATGCCCCACATTGCCACATATGCCGCCACTGTGCCATGTGCCCGCAGTGCCAGATATGCCCCCACGGTGCCAGATATGCCCCCACAGTGCCACATATGCCCCACATTGCCACATATGCCCCCACAGTGCTCACCGTGCTGTGTGGAGAGCGCAGCGCGCGCTTCTCCTGCCTTCCGTCCTGCCCCTCAGTCTGATCTCCGGCGGTGACGGCAGAGTGTATAGCTCAAATCAGGCGCCGGTTCGCGAGCTCTGATTGGCTAACGAACCGGCGCCTGATTTGAGCTATACACTCCGCCGTCACTGCCGGAGACCAGACTGAGGGGCAGGACGGCAGGCAGGAGAGGCGCGGCTTCGGGTGGCTGGGCAGCGGATCGCGATCGACTGTTTGGCCACCCCTGATCTAGTGTATGCTCTGTCTGCCTGCTTGGCTGACATATAAGATTGAGTGAATAGTGATTGGGATACAGTTGGTGTAATAACCAAGAAAATATATATTTCTAAAGAATGATATAGTTTCCTAAATTGTGAAGGTGTATCATATAATGTGCTCATAATATTAATTTAATTTCTTTTTAACTTCCCCCTTGATGCTGGACATGCCCACTATCTGGAAAGTATGGGGGGGGAGGGTGCTGCTGCCATGGCCCATGGTTAGACCTTACACCTCTGGTGCTGCCCATGTGGGGCCCACTAGTACAAATTTTTCCAGGGCTGCTTTTTGTTCCCAATCCGCCCCTGGATATGATCCTCTATTAATGGCAGCATTTAAAATACAATATAAGAGAATGTGGTAACCACACCAATAATAATACAGCAATTACTTCTATAAAGGTGTTTTCCCCCAATTAGCATATTCCCAGAATTTGCATGTTTCTTCAAGCATGAAGTCATAATGAACCAGTTTCTATAATCTGCTGAGCTGGTAAAAGCTGCATGGGTGCTGCACAGGGCCATCTTTTCATATGGGCTCAATGGGCACTTCCCCAAGGGCCCCAGGAGTATAAGGGCTCTAGACTGATAGGTGAGGGTCCCCTTTTTCTAGGGGTACCAGATTTTTGAAAATCATCCCTAGGGAACCGGAGATATCCGACTTCAAAGCAGTGATCCCCATCCAAGCCTGTTAATTGCTCTTCCCAGCCAGATATCTCAGGCTGTGTATAACTTAGAGTTTTTCTGAGTATATACTCCAAAAGCTGGGACTCTCCCCTTTCGTTGGACACTGACGGCTTTTTTCTGCTATGCCCAGAACCAGAGATATCAGCCTTCCAGCAGCCAGTCCCTGCTCCAGCTCCACATGCCTGGTATGTATGCAGTTTTATATTTTCACTGGTGGATTGCTCTGGCTCCAGAACTTTGATCCCCAAGTCTCTGTACCTCCTGAAAGGTGTTTTTTGTTCTTTTAATACCATTCAAAGCTAAGAAATCTATTTTCTTATACGTCCTAGAGGATGCTGGGGTCACATTTAGAACCATGGGGTATAGACGGATCCGCAGGAGACATGGGCACTTTAAGACTTTCAACGGGTGTGAACTGGCTCCTCCCTCTATGCCCCTCCTCCAGACTCCAGTTTTCGAATTGTGCCCAGTGAGACTGGACGCACTACAGGGGAGCTCTACTGAGAGACTTTTCAGGGAGGCTACTGGCAACAGTCTCCCTGCTTCGTGGGACTTAGGGGAGAGAAGTATGACCCACTTTTAGTGAGTTCAAGGGCTCTGCTTCTGGCTACAGGACACCATTAGCTCCTGAGGGTTTGATCGCTGGGTACGCTCAGATGCTCGCTCCCACAGCCTGCCGTCACCCACTTACAGAGCCAGAAGTCAGAAGACAGGTGAGTAGCAGTAGAAAAGAAGACTTCTCTTCAGTGACGGCATTCTGAGGTACCGCGCAGCGGGCAGACGCTGCGCGCCATGCTCCCACACACACAAAGCACTGCAGGGGGGGGGCGCCATGGGCAGCATAAATCCTCATTAAAACAACTGGCAAGGGGGGACATTAGTGCCAAGGCACTGTCCTAACCCACGCCAGCTGAATAAATTATTTATTTATGAGCGGGACAAAAAAAAAACAGGGGGGGGCACAGCAATATGGGTGCTTTTTGTTAATCTATAAAGCGCTACAAGTCTGTCATATAACAGTTTATTATTTCCCAGACTGTGTGTTTTTGGCGCTGAGTTGTGAGCTGAAAAATCCTCTGTGTCCCTTTCACAGATTTACTGTGGGTCTGTCCCCCATAAGCCGGTGTGTCTGGGGGTACTTGGTACATGTGTGTCCACATGTCGGTGGCTGAATGTTTTTTCCCAAGACAAAACTATATTAGGGACACAGACGTGTAATGGTGGCCCTGTCGGCACCACCAGTAACTGACTGGGTAAAAGTTTGAATGATAATGTGTTTCATATCAGAGTACGGTTGCATAAATCTGTGTCCCAGACACAGACGTAGAAATATCTATGGAGGACGTGATGTTCATATCTATACTTCTTTTCCCTCAGGTCCCTCGGGGTCGCAAAAATTTTATTTTGCCCAGTTACTACTCACTGATACCGACACGGATACTGATTCCTATGTCGACCATAATGTTTCCTGATTAGATCCAATATTGGCAAAGAGCATTCAGTACATGTTTGTAGATATTAAGGACGTATCAACGTCACTGAGGACCCTGCTGTTCCTGACGGAGGGGTCTATATGTAGATATTATATATATATATATATATATATATATATATATGTGTATGTGTGTATATGTGGATGTATGTAAAGATATATACTAAAAGCTGAGGTAACGTTCCTCCATCTCATGTGCTGAGCGCTCTGTTTGAGAAAGTCTGGGTCAGCCTGACAAGACAAATCCCCAGGAGGATTCCGGTTGTTATTCGTTTCCTGCCGCAGACAGAATAAAGTGGGAGTCACCCCCTGCTCTGCAGGGGACCCCGTCACAAATCCAGCGGATCGTATACAGGAAGCTACGTTATATTCTAGTTATGTATCCACGGGCGGTCTCGGCTAGGAAGAAATGGAGTCCTTTCACTATGAAGGTGAGGCCTTGTTTGGTGAAGGCCTAGTTAATTTGATTTCGGCAGTGTCCGCAGGTAAGTCAACCTTCTTGCCCTTTGTTCCAGCACAATGGATGATGACGCATCATTATCGGATGCAGTCATTCGACCCAATAGATACACAAGAAGTTAAGATTCCCCTTTCTTTGCAGGTAGAGCAAGGAGGAGAGGTTAGAGGTCCGCAGCCTCTTCAAGATAACAGGTACAGAAGTCATCCTCTGCTTCTGCCAAATCCACCGCATGACGCTGGGGCTCTCTTGCGGGAGCCCGCACCGGGGGGGGGGGGGGGGGACACACACGTCTAAAGACTCTTCAGTCAGTTCTGGATTCATTCGGACCTGGACCCGTGGGTTTTACAAATAGTGTCCCAAGGGTGCAAACTGAAGTTTCAAGACGTTTCCCCTCACCGATTTTTCAAATCGGCCTTACCAGTTCTCCTCCGAACAGGGAGGTAGTATGCGACGCAATACAAAAGTTGTGTAAGCATCATGTCATTGTCCTGGTTCCTCCGTCACAACAGGGAGAGGCCATTTTTTCAAGCCCCTTCGTGGTCCCGAAGCCGGACGGCTCGGTCAGACCACTCCTGAATCGGAAATCCCTCGATTTCTACATACAGAAATTTTGTTTCGGTAGACATAAAGGACGCCTACTTACAGATTTCCATTTCCTCCTCATCAAGCTTACCTGAGGTTTGCTATTCAGAATTGTCATTACCAGTTTCTGACGTTGCCGTTTGGTCTGTCCACGGCAAAATTATGGTTCTCATTCGAAAGCAAGAGGTCAATATTGTTCCGTACTTGAACGATCTCCTGATAAAGGCGAGATCCAGGGACCAGTTGGTGCAAAACATTGCACTCTCCCTGAAAGTTCTTCAACAACATAGTTGGCTCCTAAACTTGCCAAACTCACAGTTGATTCCAACGACGCGGCTGTCGTCTTTGGGAATGATACTGGACACAGAACTACAGATGGAAAGGGCTCTGGAACTTCAGAGCCTGGTCAAACATATTCTGAAACCAGCAAGAGTGTCCATCTATCAAGGCATTCGGTTGCTAGGGAAGATGGTTGAGGCCTACGAGGCCATTCAGTTTGGCAGATTCCATGCCAGAGTGTTCCAGTGGGACCTGTTGGACAAGTGGTCCGGATCCCACCTACACATGCACCGAAGGATAATCCTGTCTTCTAAGACCAGAATCTCACTCCTGTGGTGGCTACACAGCTCTCTCCTCCTAGAGGGGCGCAGGTTCGGGATCCAGGACTGGATCCTGGTAACCACGGAGGCAAGCCTCCGAGGCTGGAGTGCAGTCACACAGGGGGGAAAACTTCCAAGGGAGTTGGTGGAGTCCAGTGACTTGTCTCCACATAAACGTTCTGGAGTTAAGGGTCATTTACAACGGCCTTCTACAGATCTGCCCGTACTGATCCAGTCGGACGATGTAACAGCAGTAGCGTACATAAACCTCCAGGGCGGAACAAAAGGCAGAGCGGCGATGGCAGAAGCCACAAAGGTTCTCCGCGGGGCGGAAAGACATGCAAACGCTCTGTCAGCGATCTTCATTCCAGGTGTGGACAACTGGGAAGCAGACTTCTTCAGCAGACATGATCTCCATCCAGGAGAGTGGGGCCTCCACCAAGAGGTCTTTGCAGAGGTGACAAGTCGTTGGGGAGTTCCTCAAGTAGACATGATGGCATCTCATCTCAACAAGAACCTTCAGAGATATTGTTCCAGGTCGAGAGACCCTCAAGCAATAGCAGTGGATGCACTGGTGACACCGTGGGTGTTTCAGTTGGTGTATTTATTCCCTCCACTTCCTCTCATTCCAAAAGTTCTAAGAATCTAAGAAGAACAAAGATTCGAGCAATCCTCATTGTCCCAGACTGGCCAAGGAGGGCTTGATATCCAGATTTTCAGGAATTACTCATAGGAGATCCCTGCCCTCTTCCTCTGCACGAGGACCTACTACGGCAGGGGCCGTGCGTGTATCAAGGCTTACCGCGGCTACGGTTGCCGGCATGGCTGTTGAACGCCGAATCCTAGCCCGTAAGGGTATTCCCAGTGAAGTAATTCCCACACTAATTCAACTTAGAAAAAGGGTAATGTCTAAACATTACCACCGTATTTCGAGAAAATATGTTTCTTGGTGTGAGTCCAAGAATGCTCCAACGGAGGGGTTTCGGCTGGGACGTTTTCTCCATTTTCTGCAGGCTGGTGTGGATGCGGGCCTCTAATTGGGCTCAATTAAGGTACAGATTTCGGCCTTGTCAGTTTCTTTCAGGAACAGTTGGCCTCCCTTCCAGAAGTACAGACTTTTGTGAAAGGCGTGTTGCACATCCAACCTCCATTTGTGCCTCCTGTGGCACCGTGGGATCTTAATGTGGTGTTGCAGTTCCTTCAATCACATTGGTTTGAACCTTTACAGAAGGTGGAGTTAAAGTTCCTCACTTGAAAAGTGGTCATCCTGTTGGCCTTGGCTTCTGCAAGGCAGGTGTCTGAGTTGGCGGCATTGTCTCACAAGAGCCCTTATTTGATCTTCCATGAAGATAGAACAGAATTGAGGACACGTCAACAATTTCTGCCGAAGGTGGTTTCATCTTTCCACATGGACCAACCTATTGTGGTGCCTGTGGCCACTGACGCCTTCGTTGAGTCAAAGTCTCTAGATGTGATCAGAGCTTTGAAGATTTATGTCGCCAGAACGGCTCAGAGTAGGAAAACAAAGGCTCTGTTTGTCCGGTATCTTCCCAACAAGGTTGGGGGTCCTGCTTCCAAGCAGACTAGTGCACGCTGGATCTGTGGTACGATTCAGCAGGCTCATTCCATGGCTGGATTGCCGTTACCGAAATCGGTGAGGGCCCATTCTACTAGAAAGGTGGGCTCGTCCTGGGCGGCTGCCAGGGGGGTCTCGGCATTGCAACTTTGCCGAGCAGCTACTTGGCAAACACTTTTGCTAAGTTTTACAAGTTTGGTACCTTGGCCGATGATGACCTCAAGTTTGGTCATTCGGTTCTGCAGAGTCATTCGCACTCTTCAGCCCATTCTAGAGCTTTGGTATAACCCCATGGTTCTAAATGTGACCCCAGCATCCTCTAGGACGTATGAGAAAATAGGATTTTAATACCTAACGGTAAATCCTTTTCTCTTAGTCCGTAGAGGATGCTGGGTGCCCGTCCCAGTGCGTACTGTATCTGCAGTTATTAATTGTGGTTACACACATGTTGTGTTACGGTTCTTGTCAGCATGTTGCTGCAATTGTTCATGCCGTTGGCTTGTATTCTATTGAATGCCACGTTCTGCGGCATGCTTGTGGTGTGAGCTGGTAAGATGCTCACCGTGGTTTAACAATAAATCCTTTCCTCGAAATGTCCGTCTCCCTGGGCACAGTTCCTATAACTGGAGTCTGGAGGAGGGGCATAGAGGGAGGAGCCAGTTCACACCCTTTGAAAGTCTTAAAGTGCCCATGTCTCCTGCGGATCTGTCTATACCCCCATGGTTCTAAATGTGACCCCAGCATCCTCTACGGACTAAGAGAAAAGGATTTACCAGTAGGTATTAAAATCCTATTTTCAGGAACTTGGAATATCTGCAGTCAAGCAAGCTGCACCCTACCACCAGAAAATGATGACCCCATCTGTGCAATAAAGGAGTAATTTGCAGAAATTACTGCTCCAGGTCCTACATGCTGAGTGGAAGATAGAACTCTCCCTACCGCCCGTCGGACATCAAAGCTGCCGCTGATAGCACCCCCACCCCTACCGCTGGAGGATGGGTAGGGGGCCCAGTGCATTTCTGTGCCCAGTGGCCTACACTACTGTATAGATGGCCCTGGTGCTGCATGTGCTCACATTCCCCCCCTTCTGGTACTTTGCCCATGGATTCATCCCTGAGGCTTCTTACTGTATGAGAGAGCTGCCACTTTCTGCCTCCATCAGACTGGGAATGTTGTGCTAGTCAGTAACATTATAGCACCTACTTATAGCGTATCATCAATCTGAATCTACCAGCTGCTGCAACTACATGTGAGCAGCCGGTGCTCAGCGTGGGCATGCTGTGGGGAAAATCACCTACAGTACATTCATATCATCATGATAGTACCAACTTGATCATGTGTTAAATGTTATGTTCTATATTTTACAATATATTTTTAATTCTAATGATTGTCCAACAGCCATATCTTAACTGAAGTTTTTTTAAACCCCAGCAGGCCACCAGAAAATGATATGTGCCCTGCTTTTTTTATTGGACTCATTCATATGCAAACCATAAAATATGCAAATACACTATGGTCTATAACAAGTAGACGCCTCCTGCTTTAGTAGTGATTCGACCTGCCTCATAGAACTCAGGCATCGGATTACTGACTCGTCATTGGGTGGCTTGAGGCACCTATAGGAACGCGCAAGCCTCCCATTGCAGGGGCCAAGAAATCTCTATCCAACGATGGGGTTCTCTGGCCTCTTCCCTCCCCTACACCTCCATTTTCACAAACTGAGACTGTTGCCACCCCCTGCCTGCCCCCAAAATGGCATCAGACTGTCAATAACTGACAGTCTGCTGCCGGTCTGCGTCCTACATCGCAGGACCCGTTCCCATATGCGCAGAATAGGTTCTGCACATGCGCAAAGTACTGAACTTCGGTACTTTTCGCATCAGGAAGCCGATCCAATGGGTGTGAATGAGGGCCAATGTGCATATAATGTAACAAATGCATAACAAGGAGCACTCATGTATTCCCATTGGTTGATTGCAGTTCTTGCTGGACTGGTGGGAAAGGTAAAATTATCAATAGTTTGTCAAACTAGCCCCATATAGGAAAATCTTATAAGGCTGGAATGAAGGCAAATGTTGCCCTATCTTTTCCTGTAAGATTTTGCTAATTTTCACCTTATTTATGTCTTAAATAACTCACGAGTGAGAGAACATTGGGACTTTAATTAAGACAAACGTTACTGAACTTAATGTTTTTATTATATTGATAGAATAGACTTTCCCAGACAAATTGTGCCTGGAAAGTGCAAAAGGCATACCATTAGTAGCACAGGCCCATATACGACCCGCCAGACTATTGAGACTGGCCCATTTGCTCAGGACAGCAACCCATTGATATCCTCTCTCCCAGCAAGGTTATTACAGGTTAGAAGTCAGAGAAGAAATACGGAGAGCCCTACCGGTAAGTGTTATTTTGAGCCTGGTGCAGAACTGTGTGCACAGGTGACATGGGGGTACTACTGTGCGGTACATAATAAGGCGGAAGGCACAACTGAGTGGCATACATGACCTGGGAATACTACTGTGCTGTGTATAATAAGACTCTGGGAAAAACTGAGTGCCATAGGTGACCACAGAGTTCTACTGCGTGGTGCATATTGACATTTATTTGTGTGACTGTTTACTAAAACTTGTTTGGTCGCCCCTGCAACCTAAGTAATTTCCCAACCCTGGACTGAGGCCTGGTTCGCAGTGCATCCAATGATGTGTGAAAAAGAGGAATGTTTTTGCAGGAAAGAAAAAATGGTCTGCAGCTGCCCACAAACCAGGGAATGCTATTGCAAATGTGTTCTCTGCAACTCTTGAATGTCATTTAAATAACTTCTTGTAAACATTTTGGATATGGGCATATGATCAAGTGCAGAGGTATGCCCATCCTTCAGCCAGCTTTCCATACCGCTGCTGAGGGAGCCAGCTCCTTCAATTATAACATGCACAATTTTTAACAACAGAGAGGCCACCACTTTGCTATGCAAACTCCATATGCATCTGTGAAACACCAGTTGCATCATACTTGCCAGCGAATTTAGGGGGACTCTCTTGGCGTTCCAACAGAGTTGGCCCAACTCCCAGTACTGCTTACTTGCTAACTGAAGTGGGTGGCCCGTAGGTTGGATGACGTGATTTGCATTGAATTGTGTCATCCTAGCCCTGCTCTACTGTAAAATGCTGCAAATAGTGGCTTTGAATGGCTCTGGGCAGGGCCATGATGACATGCAGCCTCATCCTCACTGTAAAATTCAGTGAATAACAGCTTTAAATAACCAGGGGCAGGACCGCAATGCCATGTGACTCTGCCCTCACTATAAAATGCCACAAACTGCGGCTTTAAACAGCAGTGAGACCATGGTGAGAGGAATGCAGTAACCCCACTACCACCCCTCTAGTGAAGTGGGTTGCACCTCAGTGCTGTGTCTGTCACTCACAGTCACAGTTCTCAACTCACAGTGCTGCAGCCTAACAGGCTAGCTCCCGACGAGATGACCAGCCCTGCTGCTGATTCTTAACGACTGAGGTGAGCTGCGCCACTTCTTAAACCCACGGGCCACGCCCAGCCAGCTGCATGCCTGCTTCCTCTCAGTCCCTGCCTGCCACCTGAATCCTGTTGATTCCAAAGAGGACGTCCAGAGCCAGCTGTAGAGATTGACATCATCTTGCGAGATCCTAGTAGTGGTGTGGTCAGGGCCGGATTAAGCATTTGGGGGGCCCGGGTCACTTAAGACTGGGGGGCCCACCACCTCTTGTCACCACTGCCTGCCTGGCTGTGCCGGCTTTATGTGTACCTCCTCACCCCACACTTTGAGTACCCAAAACCCCTCCCCTGATAAACCACATTTTTTCCCCCAGAGATGGAGACAGCCTTGTCAGTGATGCATGTGCATAAGGTATACTGGGGTAAATGTATGATATTGGCACATATCGTGCCGCTATCACACTTCCCCTCTTTACCAAGGCGAAGCGGGCAGCACTAGCGCTAAGATGTATTAACATCTTGGCTGCCAGGGAGGGGGAGTTTTCTGGTGATGCCTGTCGGTGGCCACTGCGCATCAGCCTAGTGCTGATGCATTGTATCTATCCCTTCCAGCCAGCTCACTGGGCATGCGTAAGATCTCGTAAGACCTCACATGCTGCTGAGTGTCAGCACCCGCCACAGCCAGGGATAGCTCTGTCCCTGCTGTGGAGTTAGGCCATCGTCACCTGCAGCTATCACTGGGCACACTGCCGCTATAATACATGGTGAAAAAGTCGTATCATAACCTGTGCTGATACCACTCCCCTCCCCATACTATATCATACATCTACCCCGCTGTGCAGTATGTATGCTATATGTAAGGTATACTCTGAAAAAAAACAACATTATATATATATATATATATATATATATATATATATACACACTGCTCAAAAAAATAAAGGGAACACTAAAATAACGCATCCTAGATCTGAATGAATAAAATATTCTTATTAAATACTTTGTTCTTTACATAGTTGAATGTGCTGACAACAAAATCACACAAAAATTATCAATGGAAATCAAATTTATTAACCCATGGAGGTCTGGATTTGGAGTCACCGTCAAAATTAAAGTGGAAAAACACACTACAGGCTGATCCAACTTTGATGTAATGTCCTTAAAACAAGTCAAAATGAGGCTCAGTAGTGTGTGTGGCCTCCACGTGCCTGTATGACCTCCCTACAACACCTGGGCATGCTCCTGATGAGGTGGCAGATGGTCTCCTGAGGGATCTCCTCCCAGACCTGGACTAAAGCATCCGCCAACTCCTGGACAGTCTGTGGTGCAACGTGGCGTTGGTGGATGGAGCGAGACACGATGTCCCAGATGTGCTCAATTGGATTCAGGTCTGGGGAACGGGCGGGCCAGTCCATAGCATCAATGCCTTCGTCTTGCAGGAACTGCTGACACACTCCAGCCACATGAGGTCTAGCATTGTCTTGCATTAGGAGGAACCCAGGGCCAACCGCACCAGCATATGGTCTCACAAGGGGTCTGAGGTTCCCATCTCGGTACCTAATGGCAGTCAGGCTACCTCTGGCGAGCACATGGAGGGCTGTGCACCCCACACCATTACTGACCCACTGCCAAACCGGTCATGCTGGAAGATGTTGCAGGCAGCAGAACGTTCTCCTTGGCGTCTCCAGACTCTGTCACATCTGTCACATGTGCTTAGTGAGAACCTCCTTTCATCTGTGAAGAGCACAGGGCACCAGTGGCAAATTTGCCAATCTTGGTGTTCTCTGGCAAATGCCAAACGTCCTGCACGGTGTTGGGCTGTAAGCACAACCCCCACTTGTGGACGTCGGGCCCTCATACCACCCTCATGGAGTCTGTTTCTGATCGACTGAGTAGACACATGCACATTTGTGGCTTGCTGGAGGTCATTTTGCAGGGCTCTGGCAGTGCTCCTCCTGTTCCTCCTTGCACAAAGGCGGAGGTAGCGGTCCTGCTGCTGGGTTGTTGGCCTCCTCCACGTCTCCTGATGTACTGGCCTGTCTCCTGGTAGCGCCTCCATGCTCTGGACACTACGCTGACAGACACAACAAACCTTCTTGCCACAGCTCGCATTGATGTGCCATCCTGGATGAGCTGCACTACCTGAGCCACTTGTGTGGGTTGTAGGGAGGTCATACAGGCACGTGGAGGCCACACACACTACTGAGCCTCATTTTGACTTGTTTTAAGGACATTACATCAAAGTTGGATCAGCCTGTAGTGTGTTTTTCCACTTTAATTTTGACGGTGACTCCAAATCCAGACCTCCATGGGTTAATAAATTTGATTTCCATTGATAATTTTTGTGTGATTTTGTTGTCAGTACATTCAACTATGTAAAGAACAAAGTATTTAATAAGAATATTTCATTCATTCAGATCTAGGATGTGTTATTGTAGTGTTCCCTTTATTTTTTTGAGCAGTGTGTATATATATATATATATATATATATATAGGTAGATATATATATATATATATATATATATATATATAGGTAGATATATATATATATATATATATATATATATATATATATATATATATACACACCTATCATACCTCCCAACATGACCCTCTCCAGGAGGGACACAATGCTCTGCTCCTGGACTTCTCTCTTAATAAATGATTGCTCTCACCTGTGGTGTAACATATTTCTTATCCATTAACCTGTTCACCACAGGTGCTGGCAATCATGCATTAAGAGGGAAGTCCAGAAGCAGGGCATTGTGTCCCTCCTGGAGAGGGTCGTGTTGGGAGGTATGATAGATAGATAGATAATGTATTTATTTATAAAAAAAAAAACTCCATACCCTCAAGAAAAGCCTGTGTTTGTCCCTCTATACCAGGGGTGGGGAACCGGCCCACCCGCTCCTCTCAGTGAGACACGCTGCCGCTCAGTCCGGCGGCAGCGTGTCTCAGCTGTCACCACACGGAGGAGAGCGCGGCTATTGTCGGGCGGCTGCGGCGGCGTGTAGGACTAGAAACCAGCCGCCGGTTAGTGAGCCAATCAGAGCTCGCGGACCGGCAGCCAATCAGGAGTCGCGGCTGCCTGTCCGCGAGCTCTGATGATGTAACCATGCAGTTTGTTCACTAAAGAATTTCTGTTATTCACCAAGTCTCTGAGTGCCGCCTTTTCTGTGGGATATGGATAGAGGTGAAACCTCATAGGATGGCACCTGAGCCAGAAAGCCCATGGAGGCCTTCCGAGTGCCGGCCACTTCATGGACATGTATGTATGTATATATATATATATATATATATATATATATATATATATATATATATATATATATATATATATATATAGCAGTACGGTACAGTAGTCCACTGCTCTACCTACCTCTGTGTCGTCAAGTATACTATCCATGCATACCTGTGGTGCATTTCAGTTTTGCACAGTTTGCTGACCACCAGTATATACTATATAGCAGTACGGTACAGTAGGCCACTGCTCTACCTACCTCTGTGTCGTCAAGTATACTATCCATCCATACCTGTGGTGCATTTCAGTTGTGCGCAGTATATATAGTAGTAGGCCATTGCTATTGATATATTATTGGCATATAATTCCACACATTAAAAAATGGAGAACAAAAATGTGGAGGGTAAAATAGGGAAAGATCAAGATCCACTTCCACCTCGTGCTGAAGCTGCTGCTACTAGTCATGGCCGAGATGATGAAATGCCATCAACGTCGTCTGCCAAGGCCGATGCCCAATGTCATAGTAGAGAGCATGTAAAATCCAAAAAAATAAAGCTCAGTAAAATGACCCAAAAATCTAAATCTAAATCGTCTGAGGAGAAGCGTAAACTTGCCAATATGCCATTTACGACACGGAGTGGCAAGGAACGGCTGAGGCCCTGGCCTATGTTCAAGGCTAGTGGTTCAGCTTCACCTGAGGATGGAAGCACTCATCCTCCTGCTAGAAAAAAACTTAAGAGTTAAGATGGCAAAAGCACAGCAAAGAACTGTGCGTTCTTCTAAATCACAAATCCCCAAGGAGAGTCCAATTGTGTCGGTTGCGATGCCTGACCTTCCCAACACTGGACGGGAAGAGGTTGCGCCTTCCACCATTTGCACGCCCCCTGCAAGTGCTGGAAGGAGCACCCGCAGTCCAGTTCCTGATAGTCAAATTGAAGATGTCACTGTTGAAGTACACCAAGATGAGGATATGGGTGTTGCTGGCGCTGGGGAGGAAATTGACAAGGAGGATTCTGATGGTGAGGTGGTTTGTTTAAGTCAGGCACCCGGGGAGACACCTGTTGTCCGTGGGACGAATATGGCCATTGACATGCCTGGTCAAAATAAAAAAAATAAAAAAATCACCTCTTCGGTGTGGAATTATTTCAACAGAAATGCGGACAACTGGTGTCAAGCCGTGTGTTGCCTTTGTCAAGCTGTAATAAGTAGGGGTAAGGACGTTAACCACCTAGGAACATCCTCCCTTATACGTCACCTGGACCGCATTCATCAGAAGTCAGTGACAAGTTCAAAAACTTTGGATGACAGCGGAAGCAGTCCACTGACCACTAAATCCCTTCCTCTTGTAACCAAGCTCCTGCAAACCACACCACCAACTCCCTCAGTGTCAATTTCCTCCTTACACAGGAAAGCCAATAGTCCTGCAGGCCATGTCACTGTCAAGTCTCAGAGGGGAAGTCGGAAGACCACTTGTACTACTGCCAGTAAGCAATTGACTGTCCAACAGTCCTTTGCGAGGAAGATGAAATATCACAGCAGTCATCCTGCTGCAAAGCGGATAACTCAGGCCTTGGCAGCCTGGGTGGTGAGAAACGTGTTTCCGGTATCCACCGTTAATTCACAGGGAACTAGAGACTTGATTGAGGTACTGTGTCCCCGGTACCAAATACCATCTAGGTTCCATTTCTCTAGGCAGGCGATACCGAAAATGTACACAGACGTCAGAAAAAGAGTCACCAGTGTCCTAAAAAATGCAGTTGTACCCAATGTCCACTTAACCACGGACATGTGGACAAGTGGAGCAGGGCAGACTCAGGACTATATGACTGTGACAGCCCACTGGGTAGATGTATTGCCTCCCGCAGCAAGAACAGCAGCGGCGGCACCAGTAGCAGCATCTCGCAAACGGCAACTCGTTCCTAGGCAGGCTACGCTTTGTATCCCCGCTTTCCATAAGAGGTACACAGCTGCCAACCTCTTACGGAAACTGAGGAACATCATCGCAGAATGGCTTACCCCAATTGGACTCTCCTGGGGGGATTTGTGACATCGGACAACGCCACCAATATTGTGCGTGCATTACATCTGGGCAAATTCCAGCACGTCCCATGTTTTGCACATACATTGAATTTGGTGGTGCAGAATTATTTAAAAAACGACAGGGGCGTGCAAGAGATGCTGTCGCTGGCCTGAAGAATTGCGGGCCACTTTCGGCATTCAGCCACTGCGTGCCGAAGACTGGAGCACCAGCAAACAGTCCTGAACCTGCCCTGCCATCATCTGAAGCAAGAGGTGGTAACGAGGTGGAATTCAACCCTCTATATGCTTCAGAGGATGGAGGAGCAGCAAAAGGCCATTCAAGCCTATACATCTGCCTACGATATAGGCAAAGGAGGGGGAATGCACCTGACTCAAGCGCAGTGGAGAATGATTTCAACGTTGTGCAAGGTTCTGCAACCCTTTGAACTTGCCACACGTGAAGTCAGTTCAGACACTGCCAGCCTGAGTCAGGTCATTCCCCTCATCAGGCTTTTGCAGAAGAAGCTGGAGACATTCAAGGAGGAGCTAAAACAGAGCGATTCCGATAGGCATGTGGGACTTGTGGATGGAGCCCTTAATTCGCTTAACCAGGATTCACGGGTGGTCAATCTGTTGAAATCAGAGCACTACATTTTGGCTACCGTGTTCGATCCTAGATTTAAAACCTACGTTTTATCTCTCTTTCCGGCAGACACAAGTCTGCAGAGGTTCAAAGACGTGCTGGTGAGAAAATTGTCAAGTCAAGCGGAACGTGACCCGTCAACAGCTCCTCCTTCACATTCTCCCGCAACTGGGGCTGCGAGGAAAAGGCTAAGAATTCCGAGCCCACCCGCTGGCGGTGATGCAGGGCAGTCTGGAGCGAGTGCTGACATCTGGTCCGGACTGAAGGACCTGCCAACGATTACTGACATTTCGTCTACTGTCACTGCATATGATTCTGTCACCATTGAAAGAATGGTGGAGGATTATATGAGTGACCGCATCCAAGTAGGCAAGTCAGACAGTCCGTACGTATACTGGCAGGAAAAAGAGGCAATTTGGAGGCCCTTGCACAAACGACCTTGGTGCACCTCTTTTTTTCTTTGCATCATGTGCTGTTTGGGGACTATTTTTTAAAACTGACATCCTGTCTGACACTGCAGTGCCACTCTTAGATGGGCCAGGTGTTTGTGTCGGCCACTTGGGTCGCTTAGCTTAGTCACACAGCTACCTCATTGCGCCTTTTTTTCTTTGCATCATGTGCTGTTTGGGGACTATTTTTTTGAAGTGCCATCCTGTCTGACACTGCAGTGCCACTCCTAGATGGGCCAGGTGTTTGTGTCGGCCACTTAGGTCGCTTAGCTTAATCATCCAGCGACCTCGGTGCAAATTTTAGGACTAAAAATAATATTGTGAGGTGTTCAGAATAGACTGAAAATGAGTGGAAATTATGGTTATTGACATGTGTATCTGGCACTGGGGGCAAATCTGGACTGGCACTGGGGGCATAGCAGGCACTGTGGGGACATGTGTATCTAACACTGGGGGCATAGCTGGTACTGTGGGGGCATATGTATCTGGCACTGGGGGCATAGCAGGTACTGTGGGGACATGTGTATCTGGCACTGGAGGCATAGCTGGCACTATGGGGGAATATGTATCTGGCACTGTGGGCATAGTAGGCACTGAGGGGATATGTGTATCTGGCACCGGGGGGCATAGCTGGCACTGTGGGGGCATGTGTATCTGGCACTGGGGGCATAGCAGGCTTTGTAGGGACATGTGTATCTGGCATAGCTGGCACTGTATTACTACTATATTAATGCAGACTATGCTGCTGGAATATAAATAAATGCTCATACGAACCAAAAATTATACTAGAGACACACCTAATATTTCTAACAGTTCCACCCAATGTGCCGTCATATTTGATTTATTGTGAAACATGAACTTCCTCTTAAAGATCTTTGCTTTCGGTTGGCAATGTAAGATAAAATAGCAGACCTGTATTTACAGATAATTAAAATCTACATATGCATCATGGTTACCAACTAATCCCTCCCTTCCGGGGACATTGACAGTTTGTATAGATTTATCCTTCAGAGGTTTTGCTCTTGACAAACATACCTGTGTTTATATTCATATTGCATCTGGGGGAAATCATAGTTTGTGCAATGGGCCTGATTCAGTTTCCAGCGCTGTTGTGGCACATGTCAGAAATGTACAGATGTTCGGCACTTTGTGCATGCAACAGGCCTGTACAGCACATGTGTAGTACAGGTCCTGCGTTGTCAGACGTCAAGAGATTGACAGACTGCAGCTGTTTGGGGGCTGGGAGGGGGCAGCAATGGCCTCCATATCCTACAACGGATTTGTGTCGTCTCCTTTTGTGGGAATGCTGAGTCCAGGATCTTCACGGAAGATGGAGCTTTTTCTGCAATTTGATTGACAAGAAGTGGCCATTCCATGGGTGTTAATATGGCATATGTGGGGAGTGGTTGCTAAACGTAGGCGGGTCATGGCCATTTTCTGGGCATGTATCTGATGTCAGTTGCAGTTGCTTGCAATTAAAAACATGGTGCCGTTGCGACTGCATTCTCTTTATTCTGAGTAACCCTGGGTCAACCGCAACTGTCGATGGTACTCTGTTTCTGCGACTGGATCGCAATTCTGCAGAAGCAGTTTTGGGACGATTGCAATTTCTTAATAGCGACCCAACCTGAATAAGGCCCTCTGAGTGCACCACCACCCAGGATACACCATTGGTTTGCTTTGTTTGTTTTTTAGTACTCCAGTCACATAAGAAATGAGGTTTATACTTCTTCAAGCTGAGTTTTTTTTTCTGCAGTACTACAGACACAGAAGATGGATGTTTTTGGTTCTTAAAGCAATACACATCCAAAGAAGACTATTGCTGGTTTTTCATCTTAAATTGCCAGAAGATAATGTACTAAATTATAATAATTATATTTTAAATAAGGCAAACAACAATATCAATGACAAAATGAATAGCAAAAATTGAGGTCAGCACTAATAACAAAATTTCAACAAAAATTACTTTTCCAGCTGCCTTTAGAGGTAAAAAAAAATGTGGCTATGTCACATGCTCATTGCCGGCCTGCAATTATTGCAGGGCGGCCTTGATCCTGACTTTGCTCAGGAGCCATTTATAGGGGATCAGTACTAAATGCCGCCGGTCGGAATCCCGGCGGTCGAAATACCGACGCCGGAATCCCGACCACACAATCCCGACAGGGGTGGTGAGCGGAACGCAGCCCCTTGCGGGCTCGCCACGCTGCGGGCATGGTGCCTCGCTACGCTCGGCACACTATTATATTCTCCCTCTATGGGTGTTGTGGACACCCACGGAGGGAGAATATGTCGGGATTGTGGCGGTCGGGATTCCGGCGTCTGTATTTCGACCGGCGGGATTCCGTCCGGCGGCATCTTGACCGCATCCCATTTATAGACTTTGTATGAGTAGAGGACTATTGTCACAATATACAGTACATCACAGAATATATATTAGTCTTAATTTATGGTAACAAAGCATATACAGTAATATGAATAATGTCTAAAAGAAAAATGTATGTGCTGAAAAATCTGGGATGTTGGTGGTTGGGAGGTGCCAGAGAAAAAAAATCAGAATGCCACTAATTGAATACTCCCCTTAGTAATTGTCAGTCTTCCAATTTGGTTCTGAATTTATTAGACCATTTAAATGGTAAAAAAAATAAGATTTTACTCACCGGTAAATCTATTTCTCGTAGTCCGTAGTGGATGCTGGGGACTCCGTAAGGACCATGGGGAATAGCGGCTCCGCAGGAGACTGGGCACAGCTAAGAAAGATTTAGGACTACCTGGTGTGCACTGGCTCCTCCCACTATGACCCTCCTCCAGACTTCAGTAAGGATACTGTGCCCGGAAGAGCTGACACAATAAGGAAGGATTTTGAATCCCGGGTAAGACTCATACCAGCCACACCAATCACACCGTATAACTCGTGATAATATACCCAGTTAACAGTATGAACACAACAGAGCCTCTCAAAAGATGGCTCAACAATAACCCTTGTAGTTAACAATAACTATATACAAGTATTGCAGACAGTCCGCACTTGGGACGGGCACCCAGCATCCACTACGGACTACGAGAAATAGATTTACCGGTGAGTAAAATCTTATTTTCTCTGACGTCCTAGTGGATGCTGGGGACTCCATAAGGACCATGGGGATTATACCAAAGCTCCCAAACGGGCGGGAGAGTGCGGATGACTCTGCAGCACCGAATGAGAGAACTCAAGGTCCTCCTCAGCCAGGGTATCAAATTTGTAGAATTTTGCAAACGTGTTTGCCCCTGACCAAGTAGCAGCTCGGCAAAGTTGTAAAGCCGAGACCCCTCGGGCAGCCGCCCAAGTAGAGCCCACTTTCCTCGTGGAATGGGCTTTTACAGATTTAGGCTGCGGCAGGCCAGCCACAGAATGCGCAAGCTGAATTGTGCTACAAATCCAGCGAGCAATAGTCTGCTTTGAAGCAGGAGCACCTATCTTGTTTGGTGCATACAGGATAAATAGCGAGTCAGTCTTCCTGACTCCAGCCGTCCTGGAAACATAAATTTTCAAGGCCCTGACTACGTCCAGTAACTTGGAGTCCTCCAAGTCCCTAGTAGCCGCAGGCACCACGATAGGTTGGTTCAAGTGAAAAGCTGATACCACCTTAGGAAGAAACTGGGGACGAGTCCTCAATTCTGCCCTATCCATATGGAAAATCAAATAGGGGCTTTTGCATGACAAAGCCGCCAATTCTGACACCCGCCTTGCCGAAGCCAAGGCCAAAAGCATGACCACTTTCCACGTGAGATATTTTAAATCCACGGTTTTGAGTGGCTCAAACCAATGTGACTTTAGGAAACCCAACACCACGTTGAGGTCCCACGGTGCCACTGGAGGCACAAAAGGAGGCTGAATATGCAGCACTCCCTTGACAAATGTCTGAACTTCAGGCAGTGAAGCCAGTTCCATTTTGGAAGAAAATCGATAGAGCCGAAATCTGGACCTTAATGGAACCCAATTGTAGGCCCATAGTCACCTCTGACTGTAGGAAGTGCAGAAATCGACCTAGCTGAAATTTCTCCTTTGGGGCCTTCCTGGCCTCACAGTACGCAACATATTTCCGCCATATGCGGTGATAATGGTTAGCGTTCACTTCTTTCCTAGCTTTAAATAGCATAGGGATAACTTCCTCCGGAATTCCCTTTTCCTTCAGGATCCGGCGTTCAACCGCCATGCCGTCAACGCAGCCGCGGTACGTCTTGAAACAGACAGGCCCCCTGCTGCAGCAGGTCCTGTCTGAGCGGCAGAGGCCATAGGTCCTCTGAGATCATTTCTTGGAGTTCTGGTTACCAAGCTCTTCTTGGCCAACCCGGAACAATGAGTATAGTTCTTACTCCTCTCCTTCTTATTATTCTCATTACCCTGGGTAAGAGAGGCAGAGAAGGGAACACATACACCGACTGGTACACCCATGGTGTAACCAGAGCGTCCACAGCTATCGCCTGAGGGTCCTTGACCTGGCGCAATATCTTTGTAACTTTTAGTTGAGGCGGGACGCCATCATGTCCACCTGTGGCCTTTCCCAACGGTGTACAATCATTTGGAAGACTTCTGGATGAAGTCCCCACTCTCCCGGGTGGAGGTCGTGTCTTCTGAGAAAGTCTGCTTCTCAGTTGTCCACTCCGGGAATGAACACTGCTGACAGTGCTAACACATGATTTTCCGCCCATCGGAGAATCCTTGTGGCTTCTGCCATCGCCATCCTGCTTCTTGTGCCGCCCTGTCGTGTACATGAGCGACCGCCGTGATGTTGTCTGACTGGATCAGCACCGACCGGTGTTGAAGCAGGGGTCTAGCCTGACTTAGGGCATTGTAAATGGCCCTTAGTTCCAGAATATTTATGTGTAGGGAAGTCTCCTGACTTTTCCATAGCCTTGGAAGTTTCTTCCCTGTGTGACTGCCGCCCAGCCTCGAAGGCTGGCAGCCGTGGTCACCAGGACCCAGTCCTGTATGCCGAAATCTGCGGCCCCCTAGAAGATGAGCACTCTGCAGCCACCACAACAACGACACCCTGGCCCTTGGAGACAGGGTTATCCGCCGATGCATCTGAAGATGCGACCCGGACCACATGTCCAACAAATCCCACTGGAAAATCCTTGAATGGGACCTGGCGAATGGAATTTCTTCGTAAGAAGCTACCATCCTTCCCAGGGCTCGCGTGCATTGATGCACCGACACCTGTATACGTATTAGGAGGTCTCTGTCTAGAGACGACAACTCCTTGGACTTCTCCTCCGGGAGAAACACTTTTTATCCTGTTCTGTGTCCAGAACCATACTCAGGAACAGTAGACGCGTCGTAGGAACCAGCTGCGACTTTGGAATATTCAGAATTCAGCCGTGCTGTTGTAGCACTTCCCGAGATAGTGCTACTCCGCCGAACAACTGCTCCCTGGACCTCGCCTTTATAAGGAGATCGTCCAAGTACGGGATATTTATTTCGGCCATTACCTTGGTAAATACCTCGGTGCTGGGGACAGACCAACGGCAACGTCTGGAATTGGTAATGACAATCCTGTACCACAATTTTGAGGTACTCCTGGTGAAGAGGGTAAATAGGGACATGCAGGTAAGCATCCTTGATGTCCAGTGATACCATCCAGGCTTGCAATAATCGCCCTGAGCGATTCCATTTCGAACTTGAACCTTCGTATATAAGTGTTCAAGGCTTTCAATTTTAGAATGGGTCTCACCGAACCGTCTGGTTTCGGTACCACAACATTTTGGAATAGTAACCCCGGCCTTGTTGAAGGAGGGGTACCTAGATTTCACCTGCTGGAAGGTGCAGCTTGTGAATTGCCGCCAGTACTACCTTTCTCCGAGGGCAGCAGGCAAGGCTGAGGTGAGGTAACGGCGAGGGGGAGTCGCCTCGAACTCCAGCCTGTATCCCTGTGATACTATTTGCAGAACCTAGGGATCCACCTGTGGGCAAACCCACTGGTCCCTGAAGTTCCCGAGACGCGCCCCTACCGCACCTGTCTCCACCTGTGGAGCCCCAATGTCAAGCGGTGGACTCAGAGGGAGCGGGGGAAGATTTTTGATCCTGGGAACTGGCTGCTGGTGCAGCTTTTTCCTTCTTCCCTTGTCTCTGTGCAGAAAGGAAGCGCCTTTGACCCGCTTGCTTTTCTGAAGCCGAAAGGACTGTACCTGGAAATACGGTGCTTTCTTAGGCTGTGAGGAAACCTGAGGTAAAAAATTTTCTTCCCAGCTGTTGCTGTGGATACGAGGTCCCAGAGACCAACCCCAAACAATTCCTCACCCTTATAAGGCAGAATCTCCATGTGCCTTTTATAGGCAGCATCACCTGTCCACTGCCGGATTTCTAATACCCTCCTGGCAGAATGGACATTGCAATAATTCTGGATGCCAGCCGGCAAATATCCCTCTGTGCATCCTTTATATATAAGACGACGTCTTTAATATGCTCTATGTTAGCAAACTATTTTCCCTGTCTTAGAGTATTAATATTATCTGACAGGGTATCAGACCACGCTGCAGCAGCACTATTTATGCTGAGGCGATTGCAGGTCTCAGTATATAACCTGAGTGTGTATATACAGACTTCAGGATAGTCTCCTGCTTTTTATCAGCAGGCTCCTTCAAGGTGGCCGTATCCTAAGACGGCAGTGCCACCTTTTTTGACAAACGTGTGAGCGCCTTATCCACCCTAAGGGATATCTCCCAACGTGACCTATCCTCTGGCGGGAAAGGGTACGCCATCAGTAACTTTTTAGAAATTACCAGTTTCTTATTGGGGGAACCCACGCTACTTTACACACTTCATTCATTCATCTGATGGGGGAACAAAACACTGGCTGCTTTTTCTCCCTAAAAATAAAACCCCTTTTATGTGGTACTTGGGTTCATGTCAGAAATGCGTAACACATTTTTTATTGCCGAGATCATGTAACGGATGTTCCTAGTGGATTGTGTATATGTCTCAACCTCGTCGACACTGGAGTCAGACTCCGTGTCGACATCTGTGTCTGCCATCTGAGGTAACGGGCGCTTTTTTGAGCCCCTGATGGCCTTTGAGACGCCTGGGCAGGCGCGGGCTGAGAAGCCGGCTGTCCCACAGCTGTTTTACGTCATCCAGCCTTGTAAGGAGTTGACATTGTCGTTTAATACCTTCCACCTATCCATCCACTCTGGTGTCGGCCCCACAGGGGACGACATCCCATTTATCGGCCTCTGCTCCACCTCCACGTAACCTTCCTCATCCCACATGTCGACACAGCCGTACCGACACACAGCACACACACAGGGAATGCTCTGACTAAGGACAGGACCCCACAAAGTCCTTTGGGGAGACAGAGAGAAAGTATGCCAGCACACACCAGAGCGCTATATAATGCAGGGATTAACACTATAACTGAGTGATTTTTCCCCCAATAGCTGCTTGTATAAACAATATTGCACCTAAATTTAGTGCCCCCCCTCTCTTTTTAACCCTTTGAGCCTGAAAACTACAGGGGAGAGCCTGGGGAGCTGTCTTCCAGCTGCACTGTGAAGAGAAAATGGCGCCAGTGTGCTGAGGGAGATAGCTCCGCCCCTTTTTCGCTGACTTTTCTCCCGCTTTTTTATGGAGTCTGGCAGGGGTATTTATCACATATATAGCCTCTGGGGCTATATATTGTGATATATTTGCCAGCCAAGGTGTATTTATTGCTTCTCAGGGCTCCCCCCGCCCCAGCGCCCTGCACCCTCAGTGACCAGAGTGTGAAGTGTGTATGAGGAGCAATGGCGCACAGCTGCAGTGCTGTGCGCTACCTTGGTGAAGACTGATGTCTTCTGCCGCCGATTTTCCGGATTCTTCTTGCTTCTGGCTCTGTAAGGGGGCCGGCGGCGCAGCTCCGGGACCGAACACCAATGGCCAGTTCCATGCGGTCGATCCCTCTGGAGCTAATGGTGTCCAGTAGCCTAAGAAGCCCAAGCTACCACCAGTTAGGTAGGTTCGCTTCTTCTCCCCTTAGTCCCTCGCTGCAGTGAGTCTGTTGCCAGCAGATCTCACTGTAAAATAAAAAACCTAAAATATACTTTCTCTCTAGGAGCTCAGGAGAGCCCCTAGTGTGTATCCAGCTCAGCCGGGCACAGGATTCTAACTGAAGTCTGGAGGAGGGTCATAGTGGGAGGAGCCAGTGCACACCAGGTAGTCCTAAATCTTTCTTAGCTGTGCCCAGTCTCCTGCGGAGCCGCTATTCCCCATGGTCCTTACGGAGTCCCCAGCATCCACTAGGACGTCAGAGAAATTGGGTGCGACTTCCGGTGGGCGGGCCTGGCAACAGGTCGCATTTTATGTGCTCCCTGCTCCTGAACAGCGCAGCTATCTGGGATATTCCCTGGGTGCTGTACACTCAGATCGGCTGCGGAGGTGTGGGAGATATTGGTGGACAAGAGGGTGCCCTCCACCTATCCACCCTTCCCGGAATTCTGCACCTTGGATGCGACCGGGCACTTCCCCGACTCCCCCTGCATTCCTCCTACCTCTGATGGCTCCCGGAAGCGGCTTTGGCATGCAGTGTCAGGAGATCCTGCACCTTCTTCACAGCGGCCCCCCTCTCCCTCTACCGCTTGCCCAGCTGCTCGTCCCCGCAGCCTGCTGTGGGACCCCTACCCGCATGGAGACACGGTAACTGACTACCTGGTTCCCACCTCCGCGCAGTGCACAGAGGCTGGAGGGGCCATTCCTGGCTACCTTGACTCTCTAATCCCCTGCCACTGGCTATTAAGCCTGCTACACAGATGGCTTGGACCGGGTGGCATTTTCAGAGTGCGTTGAGTGCACAAGACCCCTGCTGAGTGATGCTACTGCATTACTGTATACAGACTTTCTTATTATGTTACATGCTTTGGCCCCGCATCATTCATGTCATCTATACCTGCTATTTACTCCCTCTCTGAGGCTTCCACCAATGAATTATCCTGTATTTCTGTGAAGGGGTTATTATTATTGAGGCCTGCACTCTGTCTATTAACCCAGTGACCTGTTCCAGTCTGCTGCAAGGGAGACCTGACCGGCTACCCTGTTGATTTCTAGCACAGGCTGCTGTGACCTTAAGCCTGTAATTGTTATTACTGTTTGTTTACTTGGACATTGGTGGATAGCGATCATTGGGCTCGGATACACTGGTTCTTTTCTATTCAATATCCCCCGCCTTTGCTGCCACTTCATATATTTCATATTGTCACATCATTGTCATCGTGGATAAATATGTGGCAAGAACGCAACGAGTCACAAAAGGCTCTCAGTCCAATAAGGCAAAAGACAAACAACACACTGTCGGCCCTGCCTCTTCTTCACGCTCACTAAGTCTGGAGGATCCTTTGGATAATATCCTAGCATCTAACTCATTTAGTACTTCATCAGTACAGAAAGCGACAGAAATTTCTGAAATAATCTCTCCCTTGCTCGATGCTAAACTGGCTTCTCTGATGGACGCCATAGAGTCCGCAATCACTCAGCTGAAACACCATTCGACAAGGTTGGATGAAGCGAAGGAGAGAATCTCCTCCTTGGAAGATGAGCTTCATGAAGCAAAGACCCTTATAACAACCCACGAGTCGACCATCACCGTAATGCATGATAAACTGGAGGATATCGAAAACAGAAATAGATGTAACAATTTGCACTTAATCGGAGTACCGGAATCTGTTACAAATAGGGACCTTCTCCATCTGGTTATTACGTGGTTGCGTGAAGCCTTGCACATTGATATGGACAATGCTCCTATTATTGTGGAAAGAGCCCATCGCATAGGTCCGGAACGAAACTCTCCTCAACAGCAGAGACCACGAACCGTTATTTTCAAATTGCTGAATTACTTGGATAAGGGGGGTCATTCCGAGTTGATCGCTCGCTAGCAGTTTTTAGCAGCCATGCAAACGTTATGCCGCCGCCCACTGGTAGTGTATTTTAGCTTAGCAGAAGTGTGAACAGTTGTATCGCAGTGCGCCTGCAAAAATGTTTTGTGTAATTTCAGAGTAGCTCAAAACCTACTCAGCGTTTGCGACCACTTCAGACTATTCAGTTCCGGATTTGATGTGACACACCCGCCCAGCGTTCGCCCAGCCACGCCTGCGTTTTCCCTGTCACGCCTGCGTTTTTCTGAACACTCCCTGAAAACGATCAGTTGCCACCCAGAAATGCCCACTTCATGTCAATCACTCTGCGGCAACCAGTGCGACTGAAATGCATCGCTTGACCCTGTGCAAAACTGCATAGTTTGTTGTGCCCATACGTCGCGCGTACGCATTGCGCCGCATATGCAGAACTGACGTTTTTTAGCCTTATCGCTGCGCTGCGAACAAATGCAGCTAGCAATCAACTAGGAATGACCCCCCAGGTCAAGATCCTGGATGCTTACCGTAAAATGAGAGATCTCTTGTATGAAGGTGCTGAGAGAATTCTCACCAATCTGCAAAGCTTTATTTGAGAAAAATATCTGTTTTGCCTTGCTCTATCCGGCAAAACTTATAGTTATCCACAATGACAAACCGATTTACTTTGATGACATCAAACCTGCAAAGAACTTTGTTCGCTCCCTCACCTTGTCCTCCCCAAGCTCTGCGAATGGGGACAATGACTGATACCTCCAGAAGTTTTCCACTACGACCGTATGGATCGTAATTATGTTTCTGTTTGTTTACTTGAAAAATGCAGGAGTTATTATGTTTTCTTCCAAGATTTATTGCGTATTTTGATAACCATGTCTGTGCTATGTTAGTGTTTATGCCATTCGTAAAGTGGCTATGGTTACCGTTACTTGCCATTCACTGTTCTTATTCTCATAGTGCTGGTTTCGTTGCACTCGAAGGTGCTGGTGAACCCTCTTCCTGGAATCTTAAAATACAGAAATATAATGCATACTGGGTTGACTCTGCTTTTTAGATATGTTTTGACAGTTATTCTTTTTCAGTTATTTCACAGTCAAGTTCTTGCTCAGACACTATGCTTACGGCCCCTTTTCCTGGTGGCTGGGATGGGGGGGGGGGGGGGGGGGCGGCCCTCTTGGTTTATTTGCCTCATGTTTGTACGGACAGGACAGGTATTGGTTAATGATGCATTCCCCAACTCAAATGGCAGGGGTACATAGTGCTAAGTCCTCCATTAAGATATTGTCATGGAATGTGGAGGGTTTGAATACATCGGTGAAGATGAAAAAGGTACTTAGGCATCTTAGACGTTTTAAGCCTGATCTAGTTTTCCTGCAAGAATCGCACTGGAAAGAGGGGGATCCCAATGTCCTTAGGGATAAGTGGCTAAAAGATTTTAAAAGTGCATCTTATACTGTAAGTCAAAATCTAGAGAAGTACTAATTTTGTTCGGCAAGAACGTTTCTTATGATATACCGCAGGAGTGGGCCGACCCCGAGGGTAGGTTTTTGTTTTTGAAAGTGATTGCAGAAGGGGAGAAGTATACCCTGGCTTGCATATATGCCTCCCCCCGGTCCAAATGCCGCGTTTTATAATGATATTTTTGTGTCATTGCAAGAATGGGCTGACGGGGCAACTCATTTTAGGGGGAGACCTAATCTGGTCATAGATCCGAAACTAGATGCCTTTGGGAGTGGTCCACACAGGACGATCAGAAAGGGGGCCCATCTAGTCTATCATTAGTTATAGATACTTTCCAATTAATTGATACCTGGCGATATCTTCACCCTACATTCAGGGAGTTCACTTTCTATTCCCACTACCATAACACCTCATCCCGGTTAGATTACTGGTTAATTTCTAGATTATTGTTACACAGGGTCACTGCTGCCGGGGGATATCTTAATTTCGTCCCACGCCCAAACATGGTTTACTCTCAAATTAGACACCCCAAGATACACCTCTTTCAACTAGAGGTTCCTGGACTACTTATTTAGTTCAGATGATTTTAGGAAGCATTTGACCCAGACTTTTCAGAATTACGTGACAACTCGGAACATAGTCAGGCTATACATTTGTTCTGGCAGGCATCAAAACCGGTCCTGAGAGGACATATTATATCATCAGAGGAAAAAGCTACATTTAAAACTCATGCAAGCTAGTGATGAGGTTGCCAAAATGTATTCTACCCCATTGGCTGACCCTTCCGAGCAAAACAAAGTATCCTATAGAGACGCTAAATCTTTACATGACATTTTATGTATGGTACAAGCCCTACTTCACGTGACTTTTCAGAAGAACAGACATTTTAGATGGGGCAACAGGTCAGGGAAATTATTGGCGACTATGTCTAAGGCTGCTACAGACCTCAATCATATCACCTTGATTAAACTGCCATTGGGTGAATGCACCACATCCCCAGATAAAATTGAAACTGCCTTTTTAAAATACTTTAAATCTCTGTATACAGCCTCACCTGATGAGTCGCAGGATGGCGTTGAATTATTACTTCAATCTAAAGGTGTGTACACACGGTGAGATCCTTGCTATGGCCGATTTTGACTATGCTATTTCCCTTGAACTCCCCGGAGCCCAGCACCACCGATTTTGACAAATTTTTCTTGAGATATGGACTAGGTGTGCTTACGATTTTGGCTTATGTGAGATGTAATTGACATGTGAGATGAACTAGATAGTACACCGATCTAGCAAGGATTGACTTGCCTGCACAGTCTATCTTTTCTTGTGATGCCGACCTGGTGGGACCGTGCATCGGGATCGCAAGGTGACTTTCAGCTTACGATCTGTACTAACTTTTCTTGAGATTTTGACTATATAGTCAAAATTGAAAGAAAATATCTCACTGTGTGTACACACCTTAACTCTTCTAAATTGATGCCCGCAGATAAGGAACAGTTGTTAGCGCCTATAACGGAATTTGAAATTTCTAATATAATTGCTTCGCTTCCATCAGGGAAAACGCCGGGCCCAGATGGGTATTCGGCAACTTACTATAAATGACTGTCTCCTTATGTGACCCCGCACTTGCATACCTTTTACGACTCTATTATCAGTGGTAATACTGCTCCAGACCGTTTCAATGAGGCCCGTATCATTTTACTACCGAAGGCTGACAAAGACCCTAGACTGGTCTCCTCCTATAGGCCAATCTCCCTGTTAAATCAGGATTTTGAAAAATTTTCAGAACTCATGACATTGAGATTACAACTGCTGTTACCTACTCTACTTCACCAAGCACGTTTTGTTAAAGGCTGTCACTCCGTGACCAATATTCCAGCTTTGTTGGCTGCCATCTTGCATACTCGATCTATGAAAGACAAATATAGTATCGTTCTCAGTTGCGACGCCAATAATGCCTTTGATAGTGTCCTGGGCCCACTTAACCCGAATCTTTGAATATCGAAGGTTTGGACATGAATTTATACATGTTTTCAATATGCTCCATAGAGAGCCGAAAGCCTTTCTTACCATTAACTCTCTGAACTCCCCTACCTTTTCGTTATACTGAGGAACTAGGCAGGTGTGTCCGCTGTCCCTGTTTTTGTTTAATTTAGCATTGGACCCGATTTTGAAACGATTAAGGACTGGACCGGTATTACCCTAGGTACGAAAGAAATTAAGGTGTCTGCTTTTGCGGATAACTTTCTGCTCTATTTCTCAAACCCCAAACAAGCTATTCCCTTGCTACTATCTACAATGGAAAGGTTAGACCGTGTCACTAGTTTTAAACTGAATTACTCAAAAACAGTGGCTCTAACCTTGGGAACGGATGCTAAATCAGGTTGGGGTGATGCTTTCCCCTTTTCCTGGGCACAGTCCTCCATTAAATACCTCAGAGTTTACATCTCCTCGGATCCCACGACTTGGTATGACATTAATTATACCCCATTGTTTACTAGGATGTACTCTGACTTTAGTAGATGGAAAAGTTTACCCTTATCGTATATCTGGAGATGTCACCTACTGTATGTAAGATGACCGCATTTCCTAGGTTCTTATATTTAGTGCAAATGTGGTCTGTGTTAACCACTAAATGGGATCTCAAACTGTTTAATACTACCCTTAGTAAGTTTATCTGGGCAGGTAAGAAACCTAGACTATCTTTGTTTAAACTGCAGCAACACAAAGAATTGGATGGGGTCAATTTATCATGTCTTAGGGAATATGCCATAGCAGCGAACTATAACATCGCATTAAATTGGATTGGTGGCAGAAATGTCTATAAGAAGAAGTCAAGGGAACAGGCTTTTAGCCCCCACAGAGAGTTGGTTTAACTTTTGCACACACACCCTAGAGCTCTAGAACGGGACCTCAAAGACAATATTCTTTTACGCACTACGTGTGAAGCATGGAGACTTTTACGCTCTAGTAAAATTTTTTACAAAAGTTCTCTTCGTTATTCATGCCATTATGGGCTAATCCGACCTTTTTGCCATACACCACACACCCATGTTTCTACACTTGGTATCAGAGGGGATTATGTTCTAAAACCCGTACCAATTTTTAAGAGATGTCAAATCTCAGGAACACACCCAAGAGATGGTATAATTCATCAGTCCTTAAAACAGAATGCAAAGCATAATACTGTTTTCAGGTTTTATTACATACCAACCTGTACCAATTTTTGGACCCTGTTCACCTTCAACCTCTTACCCGTTCTCAAATATAGACTAAATTTCCAGAATTGTCATTCCCATTGTTTCAATTTCTCTAGGCTTTTAGCTTTATTACTAAAACTATTATCTAGTTTAACAATGAGAGACATGCATAATACTTTACATGACACAGTGAGGAGAGACACAATGGGGTATATGCAATTGCGGTTGAATTGCAAATGTCGAAAAACGGGGTACAATGCAATACAGTACTTTGACAAAAAAAAAACAGACGTTTCAGATTCAACTTTTTGAAATTCGACATGTCTGCAATGGTAAAAATGCGGCTTTTCGACAAAAGTATATTCAATTGAAGAATGTCGATTCGACAACAGTGCTTTCCGACAGTAATTTCGTCAATTTCATTCCGCCTCACTTTGCTGGCGGAATCTAATAAAAAGTTTTAAAAACATGTTGTTTTGTGTTTTTTTTTATTGCTAATAGTATATCTATTTAAATTAGAAGGGATTATGTACTTGGTTTGTCTATTAGGAGACACAAGTATTATTTATATAGTTTACATAATATGGAGAGTTCAAAGCATGCTTTTCAGTGGGAATGGGTTAAAATCAAGAAGAAAAAAAATGCGTGGGGTCCCCCCTCCTAAGCATAACCAGCCTCGGGCTCTTTGAGCCGGTCCTGGTTGTAAAAATACGGGGACAAAAAAAAATGACAGGGGATCCCCCGTATTTTCACAACCAGCACCGGGCTCTGCGTCCAGTCCTGGTGCCAAAAATACGGGGGACAAAAAGCATAGGGGTCCCCCGTATTTTTAACACCAGCCCCAGGCTCCACTAGTCAGAGAGATAATGACACTTTTATACCGGTCCCTGCGGCCCTGGCATTAAATCACTAACTAGTCACCCCTGGCCGGGGTACCCTGGAGGAGTGGGGACCCCTTAAATCAAGGGGTTCCCCCCTCCAGCCACCCAAGGGCCAGGGGTGAAGCCCGAGGCTGTCCCCCCCCCATCCATGGGCTGCGGATGGGAGGCTGATAGCCAAGTGACACAAAGAAAGAGTATTGTTTTTTGTAGCAGAACTACAAGTCCCAGCAAGCCTCCCCCGCAAGCTGGTACTTGGAGAACCACAAGTACCAGCATGCGGGGGGGAAACGGGCTCGCTGGTACCTGTAGTTCAACTGCAAAAAAAAAATACCCAAATAAAAACAGTACACAGACACCGTGAAAGTAAAACTTTATTACATACATGCACACCAACATACATACATACTTACCTATGTTCACACGAGGTTCAGTCCACTTCTCCAAGTAGAATCCACGGTGTACCTGAAAATAAAATTATACTCACCAAAATCCAGTGTAGATCGGTCCTCTTCTTTTTTGTAATCCACGTACTTGGCAAAAAAAGAAAACGCATTTACCCGGACCAGTATAAAAGTGTCCCCCGGCTGTGGCATTATCTCTCCAGCTAGTGGGGCCCGATGCTGGTGTTAAAAATATAGGGGACCCCTATGCTTTTTGTCCCCCGTACTTTTTGCACCAGGACCGGACGCAGAGCCCGGTGCTGGTTGTAAAAATACGGGGGATCCCCTGTCATTTCCCCCCTTCCCCCCCCCCATATTTTGACAACCAGGACCGGCTCAAAGAGCCCAAGGCTGGTTATGCTTAGGAGGGGGGACCCCACGCATTTTTTTCGTTTTTTTTTTAAATACTTTTGTGCCGTCCAAAAAGTCGAATCCAAGACGCACATATCCGTCAATTGGTCCATTTTTCGACAGCGGGACTGTCGAATCCGTTTTTATTGAATATGTCGAATTCGGGTCCCGGCGGCAGGGTGTCTGACTGTCGAATTAAAAAACGGTCGAATTCCAGCATATACCCCAATGATTTTTACCACTTCACACATTTATTCTAACTTCAATAAAACACTTAACATAGACTCCACCACAGTTGGGCTGTTGAGATGGCAGTTAGACTTTCCTAATCTCTCCATGAAAACGATTCTCTCATCCTATGTACAGATGAACAAACAACTGGTGGCGATCACATACACAGAAATCCACCAAAAGATTCTCCATAGGGCGTATTATACACCTAAATTACATTTCCTAACGGGATGTTCCATAGACTCTAATTGCTTTTAGTGTGGTTCTCCGAATGCAGACATCGTACATTGGTAGTCATTCCGAGTTGATCGCTAGCTTCATTTGTTCGCAGCACGGTGATTAGGCTAAAAACTGGCAGTTCTGCGTATGCGGCGCAATGCACACGTGCGACGTACGGGCACAACGAACGATGTAGTTTTGCACAGGGTCTAGCAAAGCATTTCAGTCGCACTGGTTGCCGCAGAGTGATTGACATGAAGTGGGCATTTCTGGGTGGCAACTGACCGTTTTCAGGGAGTGTTTGGAAAAACACATGCGTCCCAAGGAAAACGCAGGCATGGCTGGGCAAACGCTGGGCGGGTGTGTGACGTCAAATCCGGAACTGAATAGTCTGAAGTGATCGCAAGCGCCGAGTAGGTTTTGAGCTACTCTGAAACTACACAAAGTATTTTTGCAGGCGCTCGGCGATACAACCGTTCGCACTTCTGCTAAGCTAAAATACACTCCCAGTGGGCAGCGACCATGCATTTTGCACGGCTGCTAAAAATTGCTAGCGAGCGATCAACTCGGAATGACCCCCATTGTTTGTGGGATTGCCAGATAGTTGCACAATTCTGGGCTGACTTGCAGGGTTACATTAACACAACACTTCACATTACATTTCAGATAATTAAAGATTGGACTTTCTGGAATATTTACACAAGGGAAGGGTGGTATGGCTCTGTCTTAAGGGGCTCGCCTATTGCTTAATAAATTGGTGGCTGCATCTAAAAAGACTATCCTCTCTAGATGGGTTGACACAACACCGATTCCGCTTTCTTTGTTGATGCCTAGAATTCAGTATCTGTTCCAGATGGACTGGACGGAGGCTGCAACAAATGAAAAAACATTAGTTGCTACTTTTGCAGACACAGGGATACCCTACATGCATACTTTACACCAATCTATGAAACTTGCACTGAGAAATTGTTTTCGACTGACATCATGGTATGAACTAGAAATTGTTCTTACTGGTCATCCTCCTTTCTGATAAAATAAACAACAATAGTAGCGATATTGAGTAAAGATGTGATAAGAAGGATTGAGTGATAAATAATTCACATTTAATAAAATATAAATTTGGGCCTCATTAAAATTTGGATACACAAATCCAAAAACAATTCATAGCAATAAAAACAGTAAGTGTGGGTCAGACAATCTGCCTATCACAATAACATCCGTTCCTATTGAATATACTAGATTGTAGAGCAGATGGAGACAGACTGACGGCGCAGTCCCACCAATAAACTCTACCCAAACCGCTAGAGGTGTAGTCCCCTAAGAGTGTCTCTGATGTTTTACTCAAAACCAGCCAGGTTTGGAATCCTCAATGTAGTGTGGTGTCCTCTTTATGAAGAAAGGGTTGGTGGTGCTTCCAGTTGTAGGAAATTGCCTCACTTTTTCTGCAGGTAGCAAAGTCCAGTAGTTGGTCCGGATGTGATGCGGCAGTAGACTGACGTGATTGTCGACCCAAAGAGCCTCCTCCTGGCACGTTTCGCTGCGGGCACTGCAGCTTTATCAAAGGTGATAAAGCTGCAGTGCCTGCAGCGAAACGCATCAGGAGGAGGCTCTGTCTCCATCTGCTCTACAATCCAGTATATTCAATAGGAACGGATGTTATTGTGATAGGTAGCCATAGTGTCTGACCCACACTTACTGTTTTTATTGCTATGAATTGTTTTTGGATTTGTGTATCCAATTTTTAATGAGGCCCAATTTTATATTTTATTAAATGTGAATTATTTATCACTCAATCCTTCTTATCACAATCTTTACTCAATATCTCAATAGCGCTGCTATTGTTGTTGGTTTCTTTTCTTAGTATATGGTTGGGGTGTGACTACCCCTAACGTTATAGCAGCAGCAGCACCTAAAAGCGCCCAATTATCCATTTTTTGGTACTTTTTTTTTGCTATCCTCCTTTCTGATGCCTAATTCCTGACCTCTATACATGTATAGGCCTTAATCTCATGTTCAGTAATGACAACTCAGAAATCCCCTCCTGTCAAGGACGGTTTTATACTCGTCTTTTTGTTATGTATTTGTTGACCTGCCTGTATTTGCATGTCTGTAATCAATGATGGCTTAAAAAATGTTTAAAAAAAAAAAAAAAAAGAAAGTGGGTGCAATTACCTTTCAGTTAGATTTTCTTACCTGGGACATAACTAAGGGTGTGTGAGCGGTACTGTCGTACAGAACGCAGGACTCTGAAGGCAGCACCATTGCCGCCGAATGCTCCCTGCATCCACTGTTGCAGTGCCATCGGGAGCATCCTTTGGACACTTCAGATATGCACATGGCAGCCTGTATAGCCCCTCTGAGCATCTCCAGCCAGTGCCGTTCTACCCAGGCAGCTGGCAGCCCCGCCCCTTGGCATGAGGTCATGCATCATGCACATATAACCTCTAAATATACTGGCCCACTCATGTCTCTAACCAACTCAATTTCATTGTATTACAGCTGTTATGTGCAGAACTTTTTGAAAACAAGAACTTGCCCATTGTGAGAACAATCTGGGTCGGCCCAGGTTGAAAATATCTTTAAAAAGTAACCAAAGTGTGCAACTGAGTGTGTGGATGGTCTCGTATCACAAATGAATATGCGTCTTATCTGATGGTATAATTCAGCAGTCTTTAAAACAGAATGCATAGCATAATACTGTTTTCAGGTTTTATTTCCCAAATAAAAGTAACAAACTCACAATAAAAACACTTATGTATTAGCGTAACTGACAAACACTGGATGCAGGTAAAGATGGTAAGGTCATGCTGCTACTCCTGCTACCAAGGGAAAAACAAACAAGGCAGATCTGGAACCCTGGCTATCTGCATATGCTTCGACTATATTACTGGGTAACACTGCTGTCTGCTGCTGTAGCTTCAGCCCTCCTGTTATCAGCAATATTAAGATCCCTATAAATTCACCTTGTAGCTCTTGGCTTTTACGCAAGGTAATCCGCCGAAAACATAAGGGTGCTTCAAACACAGTCACCTGAAATACGAAGCAAAGCAATTCAGTATATAACAGCTTGCTACCCTGGGGCTCAGGTTTGTGAGTAATACTTTTACTTGTCACTGTGGAATGCTCCTGGTAGTAGCAGCTAAATGACAAGAACAATTTATAGATCTACAAACACACACTTATATTTTTCTTTCTTTAAGAGTGTAACAGCAGCACTGCAGGCTACAGCAATAGTAACCAACACAAAGTGCAGGTGTGACACACACCCATCCGCAGGCAACAAAAATTTCATTTTCCACTAATTCTATGCTCTACAGTATTTTGTGTGCAAATGAGGTACTAGTAAAATACACATAGTTTGACATTATGGCAGCCACACAGTTAAACTCATATTCGTATGTTCTACATAAAAAGTTTTAGTGTGAGAAAATCAAACTGAAAAATGCAAGAAGTGCTGCGCTATGCTAAAAATAATGGGCTATGCTAAAAACAATGGGCGATTCTACAAGTGGTTTGCTACACATTTATCTTCCAAACATAGTATACAAGTACACCTAGTACCAAGTTCTAATAAAATCAGTATTGTTGAGGGACCGCAACTTATGAAACTAAAACTATCAGATTATTATTTTGGGCCTTCAGAAATAAAACCACCAGATGCAGCTTTAGCACCATTGTCCGCTTTAGACAGCCTGACAACATATTTGCTTCATCATAGGATCTAAGGCAATATATATTATCTTCAACCATGTCCGGCGTACGAAACAGAGTGGTCAATAAGGCCATTAAAAGCAAAACAACTGCCATCCAAGTAATGAAATAAGAATTTACTTACCGATAATTCTATTTCTCGTAGTCCGTAGTGGATGCTGGGAACTCCGTAAGGACCATGGGGAATAGCGGCTCCGCAGGAGACTGGGCACAAAAGTAAAAGCTTTAGGATCAGGTGGTGTGCACTGGCTCCTCCCCCTATGACCCTCCTCCAAGCCTCAGTTAGGATACTGTGCCCGGACGAGCGTACACAATAAGGAAGGATTTTGAATCCCGGGTAAGACTCATACCAGCCACACCAATCACACTGTACAACCTGTGATCTGAACCCAGTTAACAGCATGATAACAGCGGAGCCTCTGAAAAGATGGCTCACAACAATAATAACCCGATTTTTGTAACAATAACTATGTACAAGTATTGCAGACAATCCGCACTTGGGATGGGCGCCCAGCATCCACTACGGACTACGAGAAATAGAATTATCGGTGAGTAAATTCTTATTTTCTCTAACGTCCTAGTGGATGCTGGGAACTCCGTAAGGACCATGGGGATTATACCAAAGCTCCCAAACGGGCGGGAGAGTGCGGATGACTCTGCAGCACCGAATGAGAGAACTCCAGGTCCTCCTCAGCCAGGGTATCAAATTTGTAGAATTTTGCAAACGTGTTTGCCCCTGACCAAGTAGCTGCTCGCCAAAGTTGTAACGCCGAGACCCCTCGGGCAGCCGCCCAAGATGAGCCCACCTTCCTTGTGGAATGGGCATTTACATATTTTGGCTGTGGCAGGCCTGCCACAGAATGTGCAAGCTGAATTGTACTACACATCCAACTAGCAATCGTCTGCTTAGAAGCAAGAGCACCCAGTTTGTTGGGTGCATACAGGATAACAGCAAGTCAGTTTTCCTGACTCCAGCCGTCCTGGAAACATATTTTCAGGGCCCTGACAACATCTAGCAACTTGGAGTCCTCCAAGTCCCTAGTAGCCGCAGGTACCACAATAAGCTGGTTCAGGTGAAACGCTGACACCACCTTAGGGAGAAACTGGGGACAAGTCCGCAGCTCTGCCCTGTCCGAATGGACAATCAGATATGGGCTTTTGTGAGACAAAGTCGCCAATTCTGACACTCGCCTTGCCGAGGCCAGGGCCAACAGCATGGTCACTTTCCATGTGAGATATTTCAAATCCACAGATTTGAGCGGTTTAAACCAATGTGATTTGAGGAATCCCAGAACTACGTTGAGATCCCACAGTGCCACTGGAGGCACAAAAGGGGGTTGTATATGCAGTACTCCCTTGACAAACTTCTGGACTTCAGGAACTGAAGCCAATTCTTTCTGGAAGAAAATCGACAGGGCCGAAATTTGAACCTTAATGGACCCCAATTTGAGGCCCATAGACACTCCTGTTTGCAGGAAATGCAGGAATCGACCGAGTTGAAATTCCTCCGTGGGAGCCTTCCTGGCCTCACACCATACAACATATTTTCGCCAAATGCGGTGATAATGTTGTGCGGTCACCTCCTTCCTGGCTCTGACCAGGGTAGGGATGACCTCTTCCGGAATGCCTTTTTCCCTTAGGATCCGGCGTTCAACCGCCATGCCGTCAAACGCAGCCGCGGTAAGTCTTGGAACAGACATGATCCTTGCTGAAGCAAGTCCCTTCTTAGTATCTCTTGAAGTTCCGGGTACCAAGTCCTTCTTGGCCAATCCGGAGCCACGAGTATAGTTCTTACTCCTCTCCGTCTTATAATTCTCAGTACCTTGGGTATGAGAGGCAGAGGAGGGAACACATACACCGACTGGTACACCCACGGTGTTACCAGAGCGTCCCAGCTATTGCCTGAGGGTCTCTTGACCTGGCGCAATACCTGTCCAGTTTTTTGTTCAGACGGGACGCCATCATGTCCACCTTTGGTCTTTCCCAACGGTTCACAATCATGTGGAAGACTTCCAGATGAAGTCCCCACTCTCCCGGGTGGAGGTCGTGCCTGCTGAGGAAGTCTGCTTCCCAGTTGTCCACTCCCGGAATGAACACCGCTGACAGTGTTATCACATGATTTTTCGCCCAGCGAAGAATCCTTGCTGCCATTGCCCTCCTGCTTCTTGTGCCGCCCTGTCTGTTTACGTGGGCGACTGCCGTGATGTTGTCCGACTGGATCAGCACCGGTTGACTTTGAAGCAGAGGTCTTCCTAGGCTCAGAGCATTGTAAATTGCCCTTAGCTCCAGTATATTTATGTGGAGAGAAGTCTCCAGACTTGACCACACTCCCTGGAAATTTCTTCCCTGTGTGACTGCTCCCCAGCCTCTCAGGCTGGCATCCGTGGTCACCAGAACCCAGTCCTGAATGCCGAATCTGCTGCCCTCTAGTAGATGAGCACTCTGCAGCCACCACAGAAGAGACACCCTTGTCCTTGGAGACAGGATTATCCGCTGATGCATCTGAAGATGCGATCCGGACCATTCGTCCAGCAGATCCCACTGAAAAATTCTTGCGTGAAATCTGCCGAATGGAATCGCTTCGTAAGAAGCCACCATTTTTCCCAGGACTCTTGTGCATTGATGCACTGACACTTGGCCTGGTTTTAGGAGGTTTCTGACTAGCTCGGATAACTCCCTGGCTTTCTCCTCCGGGAGAAACACCTTTTTCTGGACTGTGTCCAGAATCATCCCTAGGAACAGCAGACGTGTCGTCGGAATCAGCTGCGATTTTGGAATATTTAGAATCCACCCGTGCTGTCGTAGAACTACTTGAGATAGTGCTACTCCGACCTCCAACTGTTCTCTGGACCTTGCCCTTATCAGGAGATCGTCCAAGTAAGGGATAATTAAGACGCCTTTTCTTTGAAGAAGAATCATCATTTCGGCCATTACCTTGGTAAAGACCCGGGGTGCCGTGGACAATCCAAACGGCAGCGTCTGAAACTGATAGTGACAGTTCTGTACCACGAACCTGAGGTACCCTTGGTGAGAAGGGCAAATTGGGACATGGAGGTAAGCATCCTTGATGTCCAGGGACACCATATAGTCCCCTTCTTCCTGGTTCGCTATCACTGCTCTGAGTGACTCCATCTTGATTTGAACCTTTGTATGTAAGTGTTCAAAGATTTCAGATTTAGAATAGGTCTCACCGAGCCGTCTGGCTTCAGTACCACAAATAGTGTGGAATAATACCCCTTTCCTTGTTGTAGGAGGGGTACTTTGATTATCACCTGCTGGGAATACAGCTTGTGAATTGTTTCCAATACTGCCTCCCTGTCGGAGGGAGACGTTGGTAAAGCAGACTTCAGGAACCTGCGAGGGGGAGACGTCTCGAATTTCCAATCTGTACCCCTGGGATACTACTTGTAGGATCCAGGGGTCCACTTGCGAGTGAGCCCACTGCGCGCTGAAACTCTTGAGACGACCCCCCCACCGCACCTGAGTCCGCTTATACGGCCCCAGCGTCATGCTGAGGACTTGGCAGAAGCGGTGGAGGGCTTCTGTACCTGGGAAGGGGCTGCCTGCTGCAGTCTTCTTCCCTTTCCTCTACCCCTGGGCAGATATGACTGGCCTTTTGCCCGCTTGCCCTTATGGGGACGAAAGGACTGAGGCTGAAAAGACGGTGTCTTTTTCTGCTGAGATGTGACTTGGGGTAAAAAAGGTGGATTTTCCAGCTGTTGCCGTGGCCACCAGGTCCGATGGACCGACCCCAAATAACTCCTCCCCTTTATACGGCAATACTTCCATGTGCCGTTTGGAATCTGCATCACCTGACCACTGTCGTGTCCATAAACATCTTCTAGCAGACATGGACATCGCACTTACTCTTGATGCCAGAGTGCAAATATCCCTCTGTGCATCTCGCATATATAGAAATGCATCCTTTAAATGCTCTATAGTCAATAAAATACTGTCCCTGTCAAGGGTATCAATATTTTCAGTCAGGGAATCCGACCAAGCCACCCCAGCGCTGCACATCCAGGCTGAGGCGATCGCTGGTCGCAGTATAACACCAGTATGTGTGTATATACTTTTTAGGATATTTTCCAGCCTCCTATCAGCTGGCTCCTTGAGGGCGGCCGTATCTGGAGACGGTAACGCCACTTGTTTTGATAAGCGTGTGAGCACCTTATCCACCCTAGGGGGTGTTTCCCAACGCGCCCTAACTTCTGGCGGGAAAGGGTATAACGCCAATAATTTTCTATCGGGGGAAACCCACGCATCATCACACACTTCATTTAATTTATCTGATTCAGGAAAAACTACAGGTAGTTTTTTCACACCCCACATAATACCCTTTTTTGTGGTACTTGTAGTATCAGAAATATGTAACACCTCCTTCATTGCCCTTAACATGTAACGTGTGGCCCTAATGGAAAATACGTTTGTTTCTTCACCGTCGACACTGGAGTCAGTGTCCGTGTCTGTGTCGACCGACTGAGGTAATGGGCGTTTTAAAGCCCCTGACGGTGTTTGAGACGCCTGGACAGGTACTAATTGGTTTGCCGGCCGTCTCATGTCGTCAACCGACCTTGCAGCGTGTTGACATTATCACGTAATTCCCTAAATAAGCCATCCATTCCGGTGTCGACTCCCTAGAGAGTGACATCACCATTACAGGCAATTGCTCCGCCTCCTCACCAACATCGTCCTCATACATGTCGACACACACGTACCGACACACAGCACACACACAGGGAATGCTCTGATAGAGGACAGGACCCCACTAGCCCTTTGGGGAGACAGAGGGAGAGTTTGCCAGCACACACCAAAACGCTATAATTATACAGGGACAACCTTATATAAGTGTTTTCCCTTATAGCATCTTAATATATTATAATATCGCCACACAAAATGCCCCCCCTCTCTGTTGTTTTAACCCTGTTTCTGTAGTGCAGTGCAGGGGAGAGCCTGGGAGCCTTCCTAGCAGCGGAGCTGTGTAGGAAAATGGCGCTGTGTGCTGAGGAGAATAGGCCCCGCCCCCTTTTCGGCGGGCTTCTTCTCCCGTTTTTCTGACAACCTGGCAGGGGTTAAATACATCCATATAGCCCCAGAGGCTATATGTGATGTATTTTTAGCCAGCATAGGTACTTTCATTGCTGCCCAGGGCGCCCCCCCCAGCGCCCTGCACCCTCAGTGACCGTTGGTGTGAAGTGTGCTGAGAGCAATGGCGCACAGCTGCCGTGCTGTGCGCTACCTTAAGAAGACTGGGAAGTCTTCAGCCGCCGATTTCTGGACCTCTTCTCTCTTCAGCATCTGCAAGGGGGTCGGCGGCGCGGCTCCGGTGACCCATCCAGGCTGTACCTGTGATCGTCCCTCTGGAGCTAGTGTCCAGTAGCCTAAGAAGCCAATCCATCCTGCACGCAGGTGAGTTCACTTCTTCTCCCCTAAGTCCCTCGTTGCAGTGAGCCTGTTGCCAGCAGGACTCACTGAAAATAAAAAACCTAACAAAACTTTTACTCTAAGCAGCTCTTTAGGAGAGCCACCTAGATTGCACCCTTCTCGGCCGGGCACAAAAATCTAACTGAGGCTTGGAGGAGGGTCATAGGGGGAGGAGCCAGTGCACACCACCTGATCCTAAAGCTTTTACTTTTGTGCCCTGTCTCCTGCGGAGCCGCTATTCCCCATGGTCCTTACGGAGTCCCCAGCATCCACTTAGGACGTCAGAGAAATATATTTTCAGGGCCCTGACTACGTCCAGCAACTTGGAGTCCTCCAAGTCCCTAGTAGCCGCAGGTACCACAATAGGCTGGTTCAAGTGAAACGCTGAAACCACCTTAGGGAGAAATTGAGGACGAGTCCTCAATTCTGCCCTGTCCGCATGAAAAATTAGGTAAGGGCTTTTATAGGATAAAGCCGCCAATTCTGAGACACGCCTGGCTGAAGCCAGGGCTAACAGCATTACCACTTTCCATGTGAGATATTTTAAGTCCACAGTGGAGAGTGGTTCAAACCAATGTGATTTTAGGAACCCCAAAACTACATTGAGATCCCAAGGTGCCACTGGAGGCACAAAAGGAGGCTGTATATGCAGTACCCCCTTGACAAACGTCTGAACTTCAGGAACTGAAGCCAGTTCTTTTTGGAAGAAAATCGACAGGGCCGAAATTTGAACCTTAATGGACCCTAATTTTAGGCCCATAGACAGTCCTGTTTGCAGGAAATGCAGGAAACGACCCAGTTGAAATTCCTCTGTAGGGGCTTTCCTGGCCTCGCACTACGCAACATATTTACGCCAATTACGGTGATAATGTTGTACGGTTACATCCTTCCTGGCTTTGATCAGGGTAGGGATGACTTCATCCGGAATGCCTTTTTCCTTCAGGATCCGGCGTTCAACCGCCATGCCGTCAAACGCAGCCGCGGTAAGTCTTGGAACAGACAGGTTCCCTGCTGGAGCAGGTCCTTTCTTAGAGGTAGAGGCCACGGGTCCTCTGTGAGCATCTCTTGAAGTTCCGGGTACCAAGTCCTTCTTGGCCAATCCGGAGCCACGAGTATAGTCCTTACTCCTCTCCTCCTTATGATTCTCAGTACCTTGGGTATGAGAGGCAGAGGAGGGAACACATACACTGACTGGTACACCCACGGTGTTACCAGAGCGTCCACAGCTATTGCCTGAGGGTCCCTTGACCTGGCGCAATACCTGTCTAGTTTTTTGTTGAGGCGGGACGCCATCATGTCCACCTTTGGTTTTTCCCAACGGTTCACAATCATGTGGAAGACTTCTGGGTGAAGTCCCCACTCCCCCGGGTGGAGGTCGTGTCTGCTGAGGAAGTCTGCTTCCCAGTTGTCCACTCCCGGAATGAACACTGCTGACAGTGCCATCACATGATTTTCCGCCCAGCGAAGAATCCTTGCAACTTCTGTCATTGCCCTCCTGCTTCTTGTGCCGCCCTGTCTGTTTACGTGGGCGACTGCCGTGATGTTGTCCGACTGGATCAGCACCGGCTGACCTTGAAGCAGAGGTTTTGCTAGGCTTGAGCATTGTAGATGGCCCTTAGCTCCAGGATATTTATGTGAAGTGATGTCTCCAGGCTTGACCACAAACCCTGGAAATTTCTTCCCTGTGTGACTGCTCCCCAGCCTCTCAGGCTGGCATCCGTGGTCACCAGGACCCAGTCCTGAATGCCGAATCTGCGGCCCTCTAGAAGATGAGCACTCTGCAACCACCACAGGAGAGACACCCTTGTCCTTGGTGACAAGATTATCCGCTGATGCATCTGAAGATGCGACCCGGACCATTTGTGTCGTCGGGATCAGCTGCGATTTTGGAATATTGAGAATCCAACCGTGCTGGCGCAGCACTATCTGAGATAGTGCTACTCCGACTTCCAACTGTTCCCTGGATCTTGCCCTTATCAGGAGATCGTCCAAGTAAGGGATAACTAAAACTCCCTTCCTTCAAAGGAGTATCATCATTTCGGCCATTACCTTGGTAAAGACCCGGGGTGCCGTGGACAATCCAAACGGCAGCGTCTGAAACTTATAGTGACAGTTCTGTACCACAAACCTGAGGTACCCTTGGTGAGAAGGGTAAATTGGGACATGTAGGTAAGCATCCTTGATGTCCAGAGACACCATATAGTCCCCTTCTTCCAGGTTTGCAATCACTGCTCTGAGTGACTCCATCTTGAATTTGAACCTTTGTATGTAAGTGTTCAAGGATTTTAGGTTTAAAATTGGTCTCACCGAGCCGTCCGGCTTCGGTACCACAAATAGTGTGGAATAGTACCCCTTTCCCTGTTGTAGGAGGGGTACCTTGATTATCACCTGCTGGGAATACAGCTTGTGAATGGCTTCCAATACTGCCTCCCTGTCTGAGGGAGACGTCGGTAAAGCAGACTTTAGAAAACGGCGAGGGGGAGACGTCTCGAATTCCAATTTGTACCCCTGAGATACCACCTGAAGGATCCAGGGGTCCACTTGCGAGTGAGCCCACTGCGCACTTAACTTCTTGAGACGGGCCCCCACCGTGCCTGAGTCCGCTTGTAAAGCCCCAGCGTCATGCTGAGGACTTTGCGGAGGCGGGAGAGGGCTTTTGTTCCTGGGAACTGGCTGTTTGTTGCAGCCTTTTTCCTCTCCCTCTGCCACGGGTCAGAAATGAGGCGCCTTTTGCCCGCTTGCCTTTATGGGGCCGAAAGGACTGCGCCTGATAATATGGCGTCTTCTTAGGTTGAGAAGCTACCTGGGGTAAAAATGTGGATTTTCCAGCAGTTGCCGTGGCTACCAGGTCAGATAGACCTACCCCAAATAACTCCTCCCCCTTATAAGGCAATACTTCCATGTGCCTTTTAGAATCCGCATCACCTGACCACTGCCGCATCCATAAACCTCTTCTTGCAGAAATGGACAGCGCGCTAACTCTTGATGCCAGTCGGCAAATATCCCTCTGTGCATCACGCATATATAGAAATGCATCCTTCAAATGCTCTATAGTCAGTAATATACTGTCCCTATCTAGGGTATCAATATTTTCAGTCAGGGAATCCGACCACGCCAGGCCCGCACTGCACATCCAGGCTGAGGCGATAGCTGGTCGCAGTATAACACCCGTGTGAGAGTATATACATTTTAGGATATTCTCCAGTTTTCTATCGGCAGGTTCCTTTAGGGCGGCCGTATCAGGAGAGGGTAGTGCTACCTGTTTAGACAAGCGTGTGAGCGCTTTATCCACCCTAGGGGGTGTTTCCCAACGTGCCCTATCCTCTGGCGGGAAAGGGTACGATGCCAATAACCTTTTAGGAATTATTAGTTTTTTATCGGGGGAAACCCACGCCTCATCACACACTTCATTTAATTCCTCGGATACAGGAAAAACTACAGGCAGTTTTTTCTCACCAAAACATAATACCCTTTTTAGTGGTACTTGTATTATCAGATATATGCAATACATTTTTTATTGCTTCAATCATGTAACGTGTGGCCCTAGTGGAAGTCACGTTTGTCTCCTCATCATCGACACTGGAGTCAGAATCCGTGTCTGTGTCTGCCATTTGAGGTAACGGGCGTTTTAAAGCCCCTGATGGCGTTTGAGACCCCTGGACAGGCACAAGCTGAGTAGCCGGCTGTCTCATGTCGTCAACTGTCTGTCGTAAGGAGCTGACACTGTCACGCAATTCCTTCCACAAGCTCATCCACTCAGGTGTCGACTCCCTAGGGGGTGACAACTGTATAATAGGCAATTGCTCCGCCTCCATCTCATTTTCCTCCTCAAACATGTTGACACAATCGTACCGACACACAGCACACACACAGGGAATGCTCTGATAGAGGACAGGACCCCACTAGCCCTTTGGGGAGACAGAGGGAGAGTATGCCAGCACACACCAGAGCGCTATAATATATATATATATATATATATATATATATATATATACACACACATATATATACACACACACAGGAATACCACTATAAAATGTGCTTTTCCCTTTATAGCTGCTGTTAGTATAAAACTGCGCCAAATTAGTGCCCCCCCTCTCTTTTTTTACCCTTTTCTGTAGTGCAGGACTGCAGGGGAGAGTCAGGGAGACGTCCTTCCAGCGGAGCTGTGATGGAAAATGGCGCCCGTGTGCTGAGGAGATAGGCTCCGCCCCCTTCTCGGCGGCCTTTTCTCCCGCTTTTTAGGTGAGTTCTGGCAGGGGTTAAAATACACCCATATAGCCCTGGGGGTTATATGTGGTGTATTTATGCCAGCCAAGGTGTTTTACATTGCTGCTCAGGGCGCCTCCCCCTAGCGCCCTGCACCCTCAGTGACCGGAGTGTGAAGTGTGCCTGAGTAACAATGGCGCACAGCTGCAGTGCTGTGCGCTACCTTGTTGAAGACGGATGTCTTCTGCCGCCGATTTTTCCGGACCTTTTCTTGCTTCTGGCTCTGTAAGGGGGCCGGCGGCGCGGCTCCGGGACCGAGCTCCGAGGCTGGGCCTGTGTTCGGTCCCTCTGGAGCTAATGGTGTCCAGTAGCCTAAGAAGCCCAATCCACTCTGCACGCAGGTGAGTTCGCTTCTTCTCCCCTTAGTCCCTCGATGCAGTGAGCCTGTTGCCAGCAGGTCTCACTGAAAATAAAAAACCTAAAACTAAACTTTTCACTAAGAAGCTCAGGAGAGCCCCTAGTGTGCACCCTTCTCGGCCGGGCACAAAAATCTAACTGAGGCTTGGAGGAGGGTCATAGGGGGAGGAGCCAGTGCACACCAGGTAGTCCTAAAGCTTTTACTTTTGTGCCCAGTCTCCTGCAGAGCCGCTATTCCCCATGGTCCTTACGGAGTTCCCAGCATCCACTAGGACGTCAGAGAAATTATATTATAGAGTATGGGAACATAATTTCTTCTCTGCTAGAAGATGGGCCTCTTCTGCTACTATGCAAACACACATGAATATTATCTTATATGGCCAAAACAAATTCTGGAAGTTGGGCTTGGTCAAAGTTCACAGATTGATGCCTGAGGAAAATTGTGTTGAAATTGTAAAATCCTGTTAAATGAGTGCAATGTGTCACTCAAATGAAATTGCAGCAATTGCCATAGTTGGTCCAAATGTGAGGTTACCAGCTAGAAAAACTTGTAGCCACAAAACAGTTTGCAGTGTTCCCTGAGAATAGGGTGCAAGTGTGGGGCTGTAATCATGTTACCGGCGGTCGGTATCCTGCCGGTCAGTATATCGATGCTGGAATCCCGACAGCTGGATATCCCAACAGTCGGCATGCCAACTACCACGGCATGCCACTATTCCCACTCGCGCTCGCCTCTCCCCTCCCCTCCCCCGGTGGCCAGGATCCCGACCGCTGGTCACGAGATCCTTACCCCAAGTGAATAGTCACAACCTACAAAGCCCACTTCATCTGTAACAATGGCCGATCTGTCCTCTTCTTGTATTCACAACGTTGCCGATTATCATGTACCTCTGCCTAATACGATGATGATGACAATCCTGACACAAATATAAGTAATGGACATGAGAATAACTTAACTTCCAACCTTGTATGATCATTTGAACCATCTGATTTACAAAATATAAATGAAACTGTCAAACATGTTCAGAAAATCGCTGTAATATTCAAATGGTGTTCGGTGGACAATGATGTCATTCTACAAAATTATATAACAGCAAAAAAAAAAAGGTCAATATCACTTACAGTGAATTGCAGACCTGGGGGAAGCTCAGAGTTGTCGGGCCTGAATGCTTTCTCACTACAAAGACCTCCATTCACACAGCACTGATTGATTTGATTATCCTGTAACTCTAGAAGAAAGCAATTTCACTAAACTTGCTGAAATAGTGGAGATACTGACTCCAATAAAAGTAGCTGTAGAAGAGTTGTGTCAACAGGATGCATACGTGTGCATGACAGATAACCTTCAAGTAAATAAACAAAAAAAAACTATTTTTGCAAATAATGTTTCACACCTTATATTACTGAATAAGCCAAAGGCACTAAGAAGACATTAACGACATCTAGAAATATTTGTAGAATGATCCCATATATGAGGAAGAAGATATTTTGCAGATATTCAATAATCTCCAAACAGAGGGACGGTACTCATAGGATTTTGCAATAGATTGTATTCAAAGAAAGAGAAAAAGATCCAATGCTTACATCATCAACGTTTCGGTGTAGACCACCGTCATCAGGATAGATACACAGCAACACAATCGAATGGTGAACATAAAACAATGAACAACTTACTAGCCTTATAAAGACCCCTAAGTGTGCATAACCACAAACACATGTGCCCCCCGCACGACGGGGTGCTCACCAGAGGCGTCATGCTTACGCGCGCCCCGGCCGCGTCCCGACCGCGTCCCGACGTCGCCATGACAACGGCCGTGGTCACCAAGGCAACCAACGAGGCTGCAGTCGCGTCAGAGCTGCTAGCTCACCAGCGGCATCACACTTCCGCGCGCCCTGAGCACGTCCCCCCCCCCCCCCCCCCCGCAACCATGGCAACAGCCACGGTTGCTACGGACGCTAGCGGGGTAGCCGCCCCGCCGGGCCCAATTGGCCCACATCACCTCATTGCCAGGGCTGTGGGTGGGAGCCGGGCAAAATTAACAAATAAACAATAAAAACACTTTAAAAACAACACCGGATCCCCGATGCATAAACTGTGGGGCACAGGGACACCCCTTCTGATCACAGGACTACTGAAAACAGAAATGGGAAACACCCATTTAGGGTGACATAACCTATGGTTCACAATGATAAATTCATGCAGAAATTTCCTATACCATATTGGAACATAGAACAAAACCAGAGCTGGAACTCCGGACATACAGTATGTTATGTATGTACACTTGTGAATATTAATCTGTCACAGTGTAAACAACTGAACACTAACAAACTGAGCCAATAGATCGAGTATATAAATATACTTAACACCAGTATGATCACATTTGGATACAAGGAACCATATGTAGCAAGATAAATCGAACATACTTAATGCCAAACAAGCTATTGAATTATTATACTGTAACGACACTATAATAACTAGGAACCCCATACCTGCACTGAACATCAGGTTAAACTGTTCCAGCAAATTTTCTCATTCAAACCCCGTGGGGCAACAGTATCAAGCCGGACAATCCATCTCGCTTCCATGATAAGTAACTGCTTCTTTCTATTGCCACCACGTTTGAAATCAGGAAGATGGTCAATGATCATGTACTTGAGACTAGCCAGGCTATGGTTTCTGTCTGCAAAATGTTGTGCCACAGGCTGTTCACTTTTGCCAGAAATGAATGCTGCCGATGTTGGTTGGCACGTTCCTTGAATTGGCGGATAGTTTTTCCTACGTAATAGTACCCACAAGGGCAGTGGATAATGTAGATCACATATGTGGTTGTGCACGTGACCGCATGCCTGATCTGAATATATTTACCACTATGTGGGTGTCTGAACAAACCACTTACATCCAAATGGTTGCACGTAGCGCAATTAATACACCTATAACACCCAGCTTTTCTCATAGACATCATCCCAGAAGGCTCTTTTTTAAACCTGGAAATGTCCGTGCACACCACCATATCTCGAATATTTCTTCCACAACGATAACATGCCATGGGAGATTTGTTCCTCAACCCCGTCAGTTCAGAATCAGTGCTAATAATGGGCCACAACGCTTTAGTGGCTTGTGATGTGATATTACTGCTAGTTGTAAATAAAGAGGGCCACATAATTCTATTCACTTATTGTTGCTTGCGGGCACTCGGAGAAAAGAGGTTCACGTGGAATGCTAAGCACTTTCTTTTTTTGCTGCATTAATAATTGCTCCGGATAACCCCGACAGATGAATTTCGAAACCATACTGTCCAATTGGACTTCCAGTAAGGCCCTGTC